>NC_056729.1:751606072-751733572 GCF_019279795.1 Protopterus annectens
TTTGGGGGGTTTTGGGGCAAAGGGGTCTTTGAGAGCAGAGCTCTCAGAATTAACATGCCCCTGCAATGTAGGTTCATAGGTTCATAGGTTCATAGGTTCATACTAGGCTATCTGCCCGAGGGCATTTACAAGCCTAGCCCATAGTTTTGTGGCTTACGCCACCCCTTTAGTATGGGGAACTATACCCATTATTTTGCTGTGCCTCTGTTGAGCAGTGACACTGAGGTAATCCCTGGGGTATATCTGCGATCTCCCATCCATTGGTCAAGATTTCTCTTGAACAAGGCCAGCGAGGTGCTCTGCCTCACATATACCGGGATTTTATTTCACAGCATAGGGAGTCTTTGGGTGATGAATCTATGCCTCCAACACGTCTATTAATAGCCGTGTCGAGGTTTAAGTCTCCGCCCTTGTGGCTCTGACAGATCTAGACTTTTTGAGGTGAAGCATATTCATCAAATCTGGGTTTGACATGGCCTTGTATGTTAGGCAAAGGTCACCTCTGAGCAAGCGATGGCGACTGAATAGAGCTGGAGTTCTTTCAGTCGGGCAGCATAGGACAGATGTTTGAGACCCTTTATCCTTTTGGTGAGGAACTTTTGTGGCCTCTCCAGCTGCTGCAAGTGTCGGGTCAGATACATTCCGAATGGGGCATTGTACTCAATCATTGGTCTGATGAGTGATGAGTATAGGAGACTATGACCTCCCTTGATCTAGATGAGAATCCTTCATGATAAGGTGGGCAATGTAGAAGGTCTTCCTAACTACTTTAGCTACATGGGTGTCAAATGACAGACTACTATCAACCTGGGTCCCCAGGTCCCTGATAACTTCTTCTGTGCTCAGTGGATTGCCACCTATTTGGTAGCTAGGGGTAACCTTGTTTTTCCGAAGGGTATGACTATGCATTTTTGGCATTTAATTTAGGCCATGGCTCTGGCACCAGTTATCCGTTTCTGTGAGACCCTTCTGAAGGATATCTGTGTCAGATGTGTTTTCTACTATGGCGCCCAGTTTGCAGTCATCTGCAAACTTTGTCAGCCATAACCCTCCTGTGTTTGCTTGTACTTCGGAAAAGTAGATGCTAAACAAGAGTGGGCCCAGGACTGAGCCCTGTGGTACACCACTTGTGACAGGCTTTGAGTCTGACATGGTGCCAGCAACTCTGACCCTGTGAGTTCTGTCACTCAGCCAGTTTGCAACCCATCTTGTGATGTATGGGTTAACATTTAAGCTGATGAGTTTTTCAATGATACCCGAGTGGGGTATTTTATCGAAGGCCTTTGCCAGATCGAGGTAGGCTGTATGGACTTCCTTTCCCTCATCAATGGCTTTGGTGACTGTTTCGAAAAAGTCAACCAAGTTTAGAAGGCATGATCTGCCTTTGACAAAGCCAAACTGGGATGGATCCAAAGTCTGCAAATTCCCTATGTCTTTATTTATGAGGTCCATTATGATCCTCTCCATGGCTATGCAGATAAGGCTTGTCAAGCTAATGGGCGGTAATTTCCAGGGTCGGTGGAGGCACGGGCTTTGTGAAGTGGGACCACAGTTGCTGTGTGCCACTCCTGGGTACGTATCCAGAGGTAAGACTATGATTAAACAGCTGTCCTAGCTGTGGGTTTAATTCCTCGTTGAGTTCGTGGAGCACGGCAGGGGGACACCATCAGGCCCCATGGATGCTGTGTTTTTGCTTTGGAGAGAGCAGTTCTCACTTGGGCGTTGGAGATGTTTGGGGGCTGCAATCGCTTGGTATAGATATCTCCTTTGGGGAGGGGGGAGTTTGCACTGAACCTGTCAGCCAGTATGTTGGCAATGTCTGTAGGATCAGTAATCTTCACATCATTTTGAACTAGTTCTGAGCATATCTGGGAGTTTCCTCCCAGGTTTCTAACTATAGCCAAAGAAGGCCTTATGATTGTCTTTTGAGTCTTTAGCTATTTTTCTCTCAAAATTTGCTTTGGATGATTTTATGAGAGCTCTTAGTTTTTACTTATAGTGATCAAGGGTGTCTTACCTTTTAAGTTTTGCTCTATCTTGTAGTAGCTTCCTCCTTTTGTTGTAGAGTTTGTTTATGGCTGGGGTCCACCAGACTGGACGCTTGCCTTTGGTACAAAGAGTCTTTGTTTTGCTTGGGATTGCCTTATCCATGCAGTCCTGCAGGTGCTGGTAGAAGGCATTTGTAAGTGATTCTGCGGCTTGAGTACTGTTTTCCGGCTCGGGGCCTTAAAGGAGACCACACTAGTCTTTAGAAGTGTGAAGTCGGCTTTAGAAGTTCTTTACTGTGGTCTTTTTATTTCAGGTGGGGGTGGGATGAGGACCTCCAGCGAGATTAGTTTGTGATCTGATCTCACCAGTGAGGGTATACTTCCGGTGTTGAACATTGTGCTACCATGTTCGTGATGATGAGATCAAGTATGTTTTCTCCTCTTGTGGGGATGGTGACTAGTTGTTCCATGGCATTTGAGTTTATGAATTCCAGGAACTTTTGGGCTAGGGTGTTTGGGCTTGAGTAGTGTTCTCAGTCTATATTAGGGTAATTGAAGTCACCTAGTATGATGGTGTTTGGTGATACATTTATCCTCTAGTGTTTTCAGGAAGGCCATGTGAGGTTCCTGAGTTTGTGAGGTGGCCTGTAACATGCTACAATTTGCAGAGCAGTCTTGCCTATGGTTAATTGCACCTGGATGGTCTCCGATGCATCGCGTTGCCACCAGTCTTGAGGTGTGGGTGTCTTTGATGAATATGGATACCCCTCCTTTCTTGGCATTGTCCGGATTTTGGGGCGGGCATGATAAGAGGTAAAACCTGATAGTGCTGGGGTGCTCTCAGGAGCCTTGAACCAGGTTTCTGTCACTGCACAGACATTGATGTTCTCCATACTGAGAAGGGCCTCGAAAAGTGCATTTTGAGATTTAGACTTCTGGCATTGAGCAGCATTACCCTTAGTTTTTCCTTTTTGTGTTCTAGGGTGGTAGGTTTAGAATTTGAGCCTTGCCTAAAAAGGCACTATGGGGGTGGCAGAGCCTTTGCCAATATCCGAATCCCAGGGTGACAGGTGCAAGCCATCCCTTTAAAGCAGCGTGGCTTGTCCAGCATGTCATCCCAGGCAGACAGACATTGATCCCCTTTGAATGACACCAGAGTTTAAGCCAATTGTTAAAGCTGATCATCTTATCTCTGTATTGTGGCATCATTCTTGGTGAAGGTAGGATACTGCTCAAGGTCAGGGTCATACCTGCCTGGGCTACATAATCAGAGAGCTCCTCAATGTCTCTTTTCATGTAGTCCAAGGAGGCACGTCTCAGGTCGTTTACACCAGCGTGGACAATGACTGAGTCGTATTTGTACCTGTTGTTGAGAGACCTGAGTGCTTGCGTTATGTGGCGGATTCTAGCGCCCGACAGGCAGCTTACTGTGACCTTCTCCTTACTCAGTCTGGTGAGCGGGACGCCAGTGTGTCTGACTAGGGAGTCACCAATGACTAGTGTGTCTGGCATTGTGTTTGGCCTTAAGGGCTGTGACTGTTTGACACTCTGATTGTGAGGTCTATGTGTTGCAGGTGTTGTGTTCTGAGGTGGTGGTTGTTTGGGTGTCTGCTTTGGTGGCCTCTGCTGTTTTGGTAGATTTTGATCAGAGCCGCCCGGTATGTCTTTGTGTGTTTATGTGTATGATTTGAGGTTGTGATGGTACTATGTGAGACTGGGTCTATAGTGTGTGTGGTAACCTTCTCCTCCTGACTGGTCTTGCCAGTCCTATGTTGAGAGATCTCAGCCTCCAGTTTGGCCAGATAGTTGCATCTCTCGCATGTATTTGTGTTTTGTGGGAGGAGGAGAGGGTTGTCTGTGTACATGAGGCAATTGTAACATTGCCTCAATATTCCCAGGTTCACCAGCTGAGCAGGAGAGGACACTAGCAACTGATCCCTCGACATGCTAGAAGGACTATACAAAAACTTTAAAAGAGATTCGGGGATGTGGGTGACCGAGAAATGGGGTTTGCCTTTTGGGGTGCTATCTATAAGAGTGCCGTATCAAGGTAATAAGTACTGTAGGAGCAAGTGCTAGGTTTAACAGATAAAAGTCTACTTGGAGTCAAGTAGAGATGATCTTTTAGGTATTAGAGAAAGTGCTAGTAACAGGGATGCTTAAAGGTAAGATTGAAAAGAATGCACTCTGCAGTGTGCACTAGAGAAGTTAGATATGAAAGTAGGTAATTTGAGTTTTACCTGTTTAAAAAGTTAAGGTTTAGTGGAGAGTTACTATTTTTAAAACAGCAAGATGGACTGAAAGGGGTGGTTACTTTTGTATTTTGGTACTATGAAATACTGTAGGATGGCCAATAAATTTAAATAATTGAAGGGGTGGGATTTCAAAAGTGATGGTTTTGTGATTACTCACATAAGCCAGTGAAAGTAGAGAGAAATGAGATATATGGTCAGATTAACATAAGAGGCGGGCAACTAGAAAGACAGTGGTATTTAACAACTATTATAGAACAGCACAAAGTTGAAATAAATGAGCGAGACTGCTCATATGTGTCCGCATATCCCCACCAACAATCCCCCATATGTACAATAGCAACAGGACATAAAAATCAAAAGAAGAAACCCCGTTATTTTTTTTTAAACTCTGAGTACAGCTAACCGTAGGTGCGCAGGTGTGCCCATTGCTTAGCTACGGTTAAAGCAGCTTAAAAGGCTGAAGAGGATAACAAGGAATATATATGCAAACAAAACCGCAGAGCAGTAGTGTAGTGGGCAGAACATTTGCCTAATGAGCAGGCATTCCTGGTTTGAGTCCCCATTTTACATGGCAAAGCATGGTATAACCAATATTTTTATTGCAAATCCCATTAAATAATACATTTATGAACTGGAGTACTGCAGGAAATGCACATGTGAAGAGTCAGTGTCATAATGAGTAAGGCAGTAGTAAGCAGGTGTAAGCACAGATAAGCAGTAGTAAGCATATGTAAGCACTAGTAAGCGTGTTTAAGTGCGTTTGCATGGGGGAAAGCATTGCCTACACAGATTAAGCAAAGTAGAAGCTAACTCAGTGTAAGAAACTATAACCTGAAATAAGCAGTGTTTACCACCACGCAAACCCACTTACAACTGCTTTAAAGTGCCTTAATTACTCTGTATCCACTGGCCCGTGTTCTGTCCAGCAACAAAATAAACAGCCATGCAGGTCTTGACCCCAGGACCCTATACACCCACTCCCCAGTAGCTATGCAGCAAGCCATCACAGAAGTACAGAAGAATGAGGTAGTAGTAAACATGTCCTCATCATAGTATAACCAAACTGAACCTGTGAAAGGCATCAGTATACAGTCATATGTGCCATAACTGACTACATAACATAAATATGTGAACTGGAGTACAGCAATAATCCTAGAAGTGAGGTATACTGGTAATAGAGTGTCGAAGTCTCAAATAAAACACAAGGACCCCATAGAGTGTATGTACACATCAATCAGGGATACCAGGCATACATATAAGGTGTAATGAATAATAACACAATGCTAAAAAGGCATTATAATGAATGTCTACTGTAGGTAACACCAAGCATTGCACAGACCAGCTTAGGAGGTGTGAGCAATGTGTACACCAGCTAACTCTTTGTGCCCAGTGGTACACCCCTTTAAACAGTGCCAACTTTAGGTAAGCAGGTTTGGCCATAGCTTAGCCTTTTCAAAACTGGCCAATCATGGAAAAGTGTGGGAATTTGGCCCTACTTAAAGCCAAAAGGTGGGAATACAGCTCATAACTGGTTGTAGCTCCCCCTTGCAGGCACTATGGCAGTAATGGGAGAAGGAGTGCGCTTCCCAGTGCAGTGCTGGTGCATCCAGGAGTCCATGGTCATGGCTGGACTCCTAGTTAAAGAACATGCTCAGAGACTGCTGCAGGGCCAGTACCAGGGCTCCCAATATAAGATGAAGGCCTGGGACCATCTCGCCCGCGACCTCACCAGTGCCACTGGCATACCCTGAACTGGTGAGCAGGTCAGGCACCACTATGCCGACCTGAAGCGACAGAAAGGGGACCTGTTGGAGGAGTGGCTCCAAGAGGCTATAGCTTCAGGGGATGTCCCAGCCATTTGTAAGTATCAGTCCACTACCTGTTTAATAATTGCCAGCTCAGGTATATCATGGATAGGTATGGCTAAATATTCCTCTTATGTCCCCCACAGCTGCAATGGAGCAGGCCATGAACCAGAAGGCCCACATCTGCCACCTGGCGTGATTGTGATGCATGGCAGGTTAGTAATACTCATGCTTTTACTGTCATAGGAAATACAAATAAAAGTAGTAGTAAAGTAATTGCTAGTATAAAACCTGCATTGTTCAAGGCAAGCACTGCATACACTAGAGAATATGTCAGGAAGAGTCTCATATTGTTAGTATGGCAATAAAAGTGTAATACCCTGACAAAGCAGGTCTAACTGCTGGACTGTATGTAATATTCTGGTATCAAATGGTAATACAGATTTGCAATCATGTAATAGTACTGTACTATTAAGCACTGTTACCCACACCATGCACCATAACATGAATGTGTAGGAATGCCTGTATATGACAGGTGTAATTCCCAGAGGCCATTTAGTACAACTGAGAGACACATAGACAATAAACAGGTGAAATGCAGACAACAAAACCTGAATAGCACATGCAACTGAGATGTGAACTGTTGTTTTATTAGCACACACAGCCATGGTTTGATTCCTGCCAGTGGTAGTAGTCTGCATACAGAATTATACACAACTGTACAGATATGTCCAGACTGTCTATTAAAGTAGCCCATATCTAATGCCATCAACCTGTCCCTTTGGGAAATCAGTGGGATGATCCCAGATGTATAGGCAGCAAACAGGAAATGCAGCTGATTGACACACATCTATGACAACAAACCTGGCACACTAACAACTCCCCAATACCTTATGTGACTAAGAAGCCACATGTGTCCCATTTACACGCCAACCTGTTAAGCTGTGGTCAGAGTGTGTACAGTAACAGAGTGAGATGTATGTGCATAATACTAATATGTAATCTGGAACCTTGTGTGGCAACAGTCAGGTAGTGCTAAGAAACATTGCTCCCACAGGTACGTTGGGCACGAACACTGTGCTGTGAAATACAGAACAATATAACCTGTACTGGTACTGTCCACCACGGTATTGTAGGGGATTGTGACTGTTGCAGTTTCTCTTAATAATAAAGTATCACTGGTCACTGTCACCCACACTGTGCTACATAATATAACTGTGTAGGAAATCATGTATATGTAAGTGTCAGGTCACTAAAGGTGGAAAAGGGTAATATTCTACATATGTCCAGGCATACCAGCATGTGGTCAACACATGGCCAGAGTCTGTGCAGAAAGAGTTGGATAGCACAGTGCAAAACATCAACCCGGAATCCTGCCATATGTGTACAGTTAGTCAGTGTTAACAAACATTCCCTCCACAGGTATACCAGGTAAGAGGTGTATACTGTAGGTAAAACCGGTTCATGTGTAATGATGTTGACAGCCATATCAGTGTCCAATATAGGTCTATAAGGAAGTGTAATAAGACTTGTAAGGTACAGATAACAGCATTGACTAGGATAGTAATGTGGAGTACAGGAATATACTACTTGTTAATTGACATCTTTCTCTCCCCCTACCTTATCTCCTACAATAATCAACATACCCACCCCAACTGGTATGTACTGACTCTGATAATGGCCAGTTGTTTGATAAATATTCTAATGGTTCCCATGCATGTGCCATATTGAATTATTCCAACATTGTTGGCATGGTGCCATCAACATACCTGCATGCTGTTCTTATTACCACTGTGGTTCCATATATGCATGTGTTCTGTTTGCTATGCAACTGTTCCATATCTGGTGTCTAGGTTAATGTAAATATCTATTCATGCTGTTTTACCTAACACTGGAATGTGTTGACTATTACTAACCCATATATGATGTTGAAATCTAAACACTATAGCATGCTTGGGAAGGCCGGTCCCAGTGGACCCACCTGTCCCACCTCAGCTGGCCAAGGCACCGGGCACCAGCATTCCTGAGGCCCAGCTCCACACCTCCCTGTCCATTGATCCTGCACCACCTTTGGGTAAAACCACTTTAGGGTATTGAACTCACCCCCACCCCTGGGAGTGGGTGCGGACAGACACCTGTCACCCATCACCAGGTCAAGGTCATGGTGCGTAAAGCGATCAACGACCAAGTCAGTGATCTTCTATGCCAGCTTGAGGTCCGCGTATCATGAATAGACAGTCAGCCTGGCTCTGCGGCTCAGCCCTTAGCACAGCCACCTTCGGGGCTGTGAAGGTGCAGTGGTGACTGCCCATGGGTGTGGACCTTAGTCCCACTGTTACCACTAGGGTGCTTGTGGGATTCCGATATCCCAACACCCCTTCCCATCAAGGTGTTTACCCCCCACATGTGTCACATACTGCCCCTGTATGCGTATTGTGCATCTTATCTGTTTACCTACCCAACCCACCTCTCCACATATACCTACCACCCCTCTGCACCATCCCACTCCCAACTGAAAAAAAGGGCAATCTGTTCCCACAAAAAAACTCGCCCCATACATAGCTGTCCATTTCGCACATTTGTCCACTGGACACATGTAATCTGGTCTAATTGGCATCACAACAAATTGTTGTTGTCCTCACCCCTCTCACAGGGGTTTGAGTGCCCAAATCTACCTCCAAATTCAGTGTATATGCACAGCTGTTGCTGTAGAAGAAATGGGCAGCTATGGACCTTCCCTACACCCTTCCTGCACATCCCTAGCTATTTCCCTACTGTCTTTCCCTCTTTGTGCCCCTTTTTCAACCCTTTTTTCTTTTCTTTTAAAGAAATTGGCATAGGGGTAAGCAGGAGTAAGCAGTTTTAAGCAACAGTAAGCACTGCATACAGAGGTTAAGAAATTTAGAAGCTGAGTGTAAGACACTGTAACCGGAAGTCAGCAGTGCTTACCTCCGAGAAAACCCACGCAAACCAGCTTACAACTGCTTTAAAGTGCCTTAATCATATATGTCAATATATATATATATATATATATATATATATATATATATATATATATATATATATATATATATATATATATATATATATATATGTATATATAGATATGTATATACAGATATATATCTATACATATAATAGAGAACATAACAAAGACATATATGAACACAGGCATCGTTAAGGAGGGTGAGGGGGCTCAAGCAACATATGTCTTACATGTATTGATATCCCCCCCACCCAGAAAAACAGGTCTGCCCTGCAATACATTACCAACTGTTGCAAATGCCTTAACCATCACCTGGCACTACATGGCCAAAAGATGTTAACAGTAAGCTATCCCATCAGTATTATGTCAGGATGGTATTGATAACATATCATGCAGTACAGTCTGGCTACCATAGTGAATTTACAATCTGTAAGCAATAAACACTCCTATGATACATATACACAGACACATGTATGCAAATACTTATATATGTATATATATATATATATATATATATATATATATATATATATATATATATATATATACATATATATATATGTAACTACACATACACACACTGAGGTATGTCTAGGAAGATACATAATCAGAGGGTGCACACCATACTGAACAACCAGTACCTCTACAGTTGTCACCTCATCTGATGGACAGTGTATGAGTCACCCATACCACAGATAATTGCTGCCTGACACATATACCCACAGAGACGTCAAATGATGTAACACAACACACAGGTTTGTATACATAGGAAATTTCTGTTATGTACTATTACAGTTGTATATGCCATGGCATATAGCTGATTTTGCTTTGACATACATACAAATCGAGTAATACAACACTCATACAGATGATTTATTACAGTAATCCGAAAACATCACATCTGTTGGTGTCCATGCCAAAGCCTTCAAGTAGTACAACAGGAAAGACAGACTTGGCCACAGCATAACAAGCAATCAACATTATGTAATGCAGATGTATAGCCCAGCGGCCTCTAAATATACTCTGCGTGCAATCCCTAGGGGAAAAGACCTGGGTTGACACTATGGGTAATATCTGTCACATAACATTGCATAACTTAAGTCATCACAATCACACAGATGGCAGTAAGCAGTAGGCCAGCAATGTTCACAAGTTGAAATGTATGGTAATGTACATCTGCATACCTTAAGGCAGCTTACTACTGGTATTTCTCACATGTTGTAACACCCTAGGATACTTATGGTGCATACCCCCCATACACTGACTTACAGGGGCATAGCACACTGTTACATACACTGACCTCTAGACTGCAGAGGTGCACACATGTGTTGTGCAACTGCAGCTCACACATATATGGTGCATCTGATCTGTACACCATTATTTATTGACATCATACCTGATAACAAGCCAGTCAGATAGACTGCTGGAAATGTGTGCAGTAGGCGCTGTTTCTGAGGACATTACTTGGACATTCTGTGTTTTAGAGTACAGTACTGTGGTCTGTGTATGTAGAGCAGGGGTCTGGAGCCTTCCCTATCCAAAGAGATGTTCTTGACCCCTCACCCACCAAACTAAATTCATCGGGAGGCACAACAGCTATCTGATTCCTGCAATGAAGATAGCAGAGCATATATGGTTTCATATATAGTTATACTAAATATAACATAACTAAGTGTATAAGAACAATACCTAACATATGTCCATACTTGTGTTCCTGTGTTGTGATTGCTTGATCTGTGTGTTTGTGTGTGTGTTTGTGTGTGTGTGTGTGTGTGTGTGTGTGTGTGTGTGTGTGTGTGTGTGTGTGTGTGTGTGTGTTGTGTGGTAGAGTGTCCATTAATCCTCAGGGGTACAAGGAGCCACTACAGCAGAGTTGAAGAGACACATGTGGCTCCGGAGCCACAGGTTGCAGACCCCTGAGTTAGGAAGATTGACGACTGTATGTGTATTGCACTTACGAACCGTGGGCTCTGTACAGATTATGGTAGACACCATTGTTCTCTGTCCTGTTCTATCTGATGTTACATGCTGCTCCAGTATTAAGCTTGTGTATCATATGGGCCAGTGGTTGCATTGACATTGGATGGGGGTATGCATTTTCTCACAGGTGTCTGCTATGCTGTGCTGTGACCTGCATGTCGAGCCCGCTATAATCGCAGATACATGTGTATTCCCCCATACAATATGTATTCCAGTGTTGTGGCAGACTGCCTGTGGTTTGACCAGTGCTTTGTGACATGCCTAGCAGCCTACTGTAATTACCCAGTGTGCATTTATGTCCAATTACTTACAAGACATACTGCAGCCAGGCCAGCATAACTGGTGTGTATTTCTGACAAAGCAGTGATATGCTGTACAGATGTATGTCACTATCTACTGGGTAGTATATGGCCATGTGTACTCAGCACCACCAGGTATTATATGTCCGGACAGACTGGCATGTGTGTATGCATACACTGTGTGGGCATATGTACTCCAGTATTGTTGGGATATACCCATGTACATGGCTAGTAACATCCACATTGGGAGGCGTGGTCCACGTCTTGCATGAAGGGGACATGTGTACACTTCTGGTCTGAACACAGAGTGCCAGACTGTCCACATATATTGGTCATATCCCTGCTGTAGTCTACAGGATCATTACTGTGCTAGCAGTGGTACTGTACTCTGATGCCCTCAGTTTGTCTGTCCATAGAAAATGGTGCATATGTCTACAGCAGATGTGACCTCCCACACTCAACATGTCTGTTAGAACACCCCTATGACAGTAACAACAGTCTACATGTAAACCTGCAATACATCCATGTATACAACCCTTGCACTAAGGAGTTGGGACTATTGGTGCTGAGGTAGGATTCCAC
Source organism: Protopterus annectens (assembly GCF_019279795.1). Lineage (NCBI taxonomy): Eukaryota > Metazoa > Chordata > Ceratodontiformes > Protopteridae > Protopterus > Protopterus annectens. Next base: position 751,617,968 of record NC_056729.1, read on the forward strand.
TCCATGTTCTGGACATATGGTAAACATATATGTGTACACATATATCCACATATCTATATAGATATATACACATATACATATCCACATACATATATGTACATATACATATCCATATACATATATGGCCACCAATACGAATGACAATCGTTGCCTGCAACATATACCCACAGGTTTGCAGAAATGGAATACCTTTAATTGTGTACTATTACAGTTCTATATGCCATGTCATATAGCTGTTCAGACACTGAAATCCATATAAACAGAGTAATGCAACTGTGAAACACTTATACTAATATAGTAGTCTGGAAAGGTTCACAACTGTTGCTGTCCAGGCCAAGCCCTTCAAATTATACAATAATGTGGACAGACTGGGCCACAGGATACCAAACAATCAACAGTATGTAATGCAGGTGTATAGTTCAGCAGCCTCTATCTACACTCTGTACAAAATCACAAGGTTGTAAAGACGACATGTGACCAAATGGGTTGTAACTGTTACATAACAGGGCATTACTGACACCATCACATGCACACTGATAAACAGAACAGTCTGTATGGCAGGAGGCAGTAGGCTTGCATTAGCCCAATTTATGTAAGTAATGTAAATATAGGTGAAGTATATGGTACTGTACATTCAGATACCTTAAGGCAGCTCACCCCTGATACCCCCACATTTTTAACAGCCTAGGTCATTTATGGTGCCCCCTCAGACTCAATAATACAGGGCTGTATACCACTATTACATACACTGGCCTCTGGAGTGCATAAGAGCACACATGTATTGTGTAGGTGACCCCACACATATATGGTCCCAGCCTCACCGTATGTGTGGGGGATACAACAGCAGTGGACTGATGGCAGCAATGACAGTGTGATATACTCACAGTCCACTACAGAACAGACCCTGACAGCATGTCATATGTGCAAAGCTTGGTATGTAGGTGGAGGACAGAGGCTGGAACACAGGCACAAATGTGGAAAACTGTTGCCATACACTAAGCAAGTTGCTGGTGTTACAGGATTGTCTGAAACATACCCTTGGTCAGGGAATTGAGGTTAGAAACAGAAATGGATATAGCCATGTACTGATAGCACTCAACACACACATTGCCAGTGAAATATTTGACCTGTGTGGTGGACAGACAACACATGATAGGCACACCTCTGGCCACCAGGAAGATAGGCCCACAGTTGAGAGCTATGCAGACAGACTGCATTCCAAGGTAAATTAGTATGTACACACACACCCTGTAATACCAGTACTATACAAAGCATAGCACAACTCTATGCACACTCTGTCTGTAGTTCCTGAACCTCCTACAAATATGTAGCTGCCCTGAGTGTGCCGGTTCTCCTGTAAGAGGTTTTGCTACCTGCTGTCTGTAACACTGATGCCCACACACAGGAAGGGTGTCCATCACACAGGCAATGTAAAGGGACCATGCCCACATGATGTAGAGTAGGTGGTTGCCATGACAGTGGTGATTGGAAGTACTACACATGTGCAATCATATATATATATATATATATGGCTATCTGGATAATAATATGCACATATATTTCCACCGTATGTCCTGGACATGGAGTGTAGCCCTACCAGAGCCTCTACAATCCCACAGTCATTGTGCAAGGGGATGATAGGTATGCATAGCAGGCATATTAGTAGACTATTGCTACTGTCATTGGGATTGTCTTCACAGACATGGTGTGTGCTGGAGGTCACATCTGCTTATAACGTGTGCCACTGGCTACTGACAGACATCCTAAGGACATCATAGTAAAGTACCACTGCTAGCACGTAATGCCACTGTGGACTGCAGCAGAGATATTGGTCAATATATGTGGACATTCTGACACACTCTATATAGTCCAGAGGTATACACAGAACCCCTTAGTGCTAAACATGTGTACCATGCCTGACAATATGGATGTAGACAGTCATGTAGATGGGTATAACACATAACAACTGGAATGCATTTGCCACCATAGGTTATGCATTCACACATCCCTGTTTGGCCTGACACATAATAACCATTGGTACAGGGGTGCCATGGCCACATACTACCCACTAGATATGGACATACATCTGTACAGCATCCCACTGCTCTGTCTGACATACATGACTGTTAAAGGAGGCCCAGCAGCAGTGCATCTGGCAAGTATCTGCACATGACATCTCACTGGTTAAGTACACTAAGCCGCTAGACATGTAACAATGCACTGTGCAGGCTACATGCAGACTGGCTCAATACTGGCCTACATCTCCTATGGGGAATGCACATGTACCTGCATATATAGCAAACTCTACAGCCATGTCACACCACAGGGTAAGATACACCTGCGTGAAAGTGCATAACCACAACCAATGTGAACACAGCCACAGCCACATATGCTAAGCTAGCATAATATTACAGTATATGGACTATCTGCTCAACACCATCCTCATATGTGCCACTCACAGACTGACCCTACATATACTGGGCTGCTACACAGTTTGGTCTGATGACTGTCTGTGGTATGGGACATTTGTGTGTATGGCCCAACAAACGTATGCCAATACGATACCATACAGTGGAGCAGCATGTAACATCAGATAGGACTGGACCTAGAACAATGACATCTACCACAGTCTGTACACAGGCTAAAGTACATATTAACAATACAAACACTGTCGACATTCACCATAACTACACAGATCTCAGTACTGTACAAACATCCATAGAATGCCCAGGTTATGTCATCAAACATAACCCCTACTGCACAAAACATGTGTAGCAGTCTGATATCTCACTGACTTGTTATCAGCTATGATGACACTAATTATAGAGTACAGCACATATGCACCACTTTATGCACGACATATGTACAAAGGTTGACAGAGTTGTGGCTGACAGCACATACACAGGGCCAATAATGACATGTTGCTGTAATAACCTCATAAATATCCTTTCCTAACAGGGTTTGTTGCAACATATGTCCTATGAGGGATAAGAAGCCAGTAACTGTCATGGTTTTCACCATCTACAGACTGCAATCCTCACACTACCTTCTGCAGTCCACAGATAGATGCTCCATTGGTAACACATGAAACCAAAGCACAATACACTGCCCTGTCTGCAGATGACCCTGCAGATGGGGATTCCTCATAAACATGGAATTAACATGGCAGGTATTGAGGCATGTAGGACAGTCATATCCACACACACACACACTGTTAAACCAACATTACTCCAAATGCAGTATAGCAGCACTTACAGTCTGTAGTCAGGTCAGGCACACCCCCCTCCTGTATGTTGCCCTGTTTCCACAGTGTATGTTGTTAGAGGTAACTCCCCAATCCATCTGAGATGCTGTTTGCCAAACAACAGATCTAGTTCCTGCTCAGAGTGAATGAAAAGGGCCAGCACCAACATGATGTTCCTAGATACTGGAGTGTGTTTCCATGCAATTGGCTATGGGAATGTTACCACAGCTGTTCCACATGCAATCAGCTAGGAGAGGAATGCAATTCATGCAGAGGCCATCAGCTGATCATGAGCATCACTTAAAATACACATGCTGCTGCCAAGCAAAGCAGGTGTAGGTCTCCACATCCACCAGAGAGGGAGTGGGAGAGGCAGACAGAGGCAAAGACAAGTCAGGAAGTGGTGGGAGAGTAAAACCTAAGCATATTTGTGTCACACATCTACCAGCACAAGATATCAACCCCCTGACGACTATGTAGTACTATTACAGTTCTATGCAGTTATTGGATGCACCACATGGGTTACCTGTTGTGGAGCCCTCAGAACATATATGTGATGGTGACTGACACCTGCAACAGGGCTACTGTAGCTATATGGTAGGTGATGTACACATGCTTGTCTGCATGAACAGGAGCCAGAATCAACACAGTCACACTCTCACAGGGGTGCACACACTTTGACACACTTGGCAGGGCCAGGATTACAACTCATTAGTAATGGGATTGCTACAACACATCACTGTGCAGGTATCGCATGTACCACATGGGTCATACAGGGGTTGTATGGGCAAAGGGTATGGGGAGGTGTCTGACATCAGACAGCATGCTTCAGTATGCCCATGGGTGTTGTAGGGAGTGTGGATGTGAACATATGCACCATACAACACACACACAAACACACAGGGTGCCAGTACTGACATGCATGGGTGCATGTTTGCACAGGTGTGTGTGGTGGTCAACTATGCCAGACGGCTGCACAAGGCTAGGCGATGGGTATACCTTGGCATCAGGCCACATGATGATGGTCTGCATTGTGACTCAGGCTGTATTGTATGCATTTGCCCACACAGGTTCATAGCTTCATAGGTTCATAGGTTCATACTAGGCTATCTGCCCAAGGGCATTTATAAGCCTAGCCCATAGTTATGTGGTTTTCATCACCCCTTTAGTTTGAATAAAAACTATGCCTATCATTTTTCTGTGCCTCTGTCAAGCAGTGACACTGAAGTAATCCCTGGGGTATATCTGCGATCTCCCATCCATTGGTCAAGATTCCTCTTGAACAAGGCCAGCGAGGTGCTCTGCCTCACATGTACCAGGATTTTGTTCCACAGCATAGGGAGTCTCTGGGTGATGAATCTGTCCCTCCAGCACGTTCTATTTATAACCGTGTCAAGGTTTAAGTCTCCCGCCCTTGTGGTTCTGAGGATCTAGATTTTTGAGGTGAAGCATATTCATCAAATCTGGGTTTGACATGGCCTTATATGTCAGGCACAGGTCACCTCTGAGCAAGCGGTATGAGACTGAATAAAGCTGGAGTTCTTTCAGTCGGGCAGCATAAGACATATTTTTGAGACCCTTTATCCTTTTGGTGAGGAACTTTTGGGGCCTTTCAAGCTGCATCAGGTGTCTGGTCAGATACATTCCGAGCAGGGCATTGTACTCAATCATAGGTCTAATGAGGGATGAGTACCAGGGGGCGATGAACTCCCCTGATCTTGATGTTGATCCCTTCCTGAACAGGTGGGCGATATAGAAGGTTTTCCTAACTACTTTAGCAACATGAGTGTCAAGCGAAGACTACTGTCAACTTGGGTCCCCAGATCCCTGATGACTTTTCTGTGCTCAGTGGATTGTCACCTATATGGTAGCTAGGGTAACCTTGTTTTTCCCGAAGGGTATGACTATGCATTTTTGGCGTTTAACTTCAGGCCATGGCTCTGGCACCAGTTATCCGTTTCTGTGAGGCCCTTCTGGAGGATATCTGTGTCAGATGTGTTTTCGACTATGGCGCCCAGTTTGCAGTCATCTGCAAACTTTGTCAGCCATAACCCTCCTGTGTTTGCTTGTACTTCAGAAAAGTAGATGCCGAACAAGAGTGGACCCAGGACTGAGCCCTGTGGGACACCACTTGTGACAGGCTTTGAGTCTGACATGGCTCCAGCAACTCTGACCCTGTGGGTTCTGTCGCTTGTGATGTATGGGTTTACATTCAAGCTGATGAGTTTTTTGATGATACCTGAGTGGGGTATTGTGTAAGGCCTTTGCCAGGTCGAGGTAGGCTGTATGGACTGCCTTACCCTCATCAATGGCCTTGGTGACTGTCTCGAAAAGTCAACCAAGTTTAAGAGGCAGGATCTGCCTTTGACAAAGCCAAACTGGGTTGGATCCAAAGTCTGCAAGTTCCCTATGTCTTTATTTATGAGTTCCATTATGATCCTCTCCATGGCTTTGCAGATGAGGCTTGTCACGTAATTTCCAGGGTCTGTGGAGGCACCGCCCTTATGAAGTGGGACCACAGTCGCCGTGCGCCACTCCTTAGACGTATCCTGAGGTGAGGCTAAGATTAAACAGCTGTCCTAACTGTGGGTTTAATTCTCGTTGAGTTCATGAAGCACACAGGGGACACCATCGGTCCCATGGATGCTGTGTTTTTTGCCTTAGTGAGGGCAGTTCTCACCTGGGCGTTGGAGATGTTTGGGGGGCTACAATCCTCTGGAATAGATATCTCTCCTTTTGGGGGAGGGGAGAAGTTTGCACTGAACCTGTCAGCCAGTATGTTAGCAATGTGTGTAGGTTCAGTAATTTTCACATCATTTTGAACTAATTCTGAGCATATCTGGGAGTTTCCTCCTAGGTTTCTAACATAGCTAAAGAAGGCCTTATGATTGTCTTTAGAGTCCTTGGCGATTTTTCTCTCAAAATTTGCCTTGGATGATTTTATGAGAGCTCTTAGTTTTTACTTATAATGATCAAAGGTGTCTTACCTTTCAAGGATTTTGCTCTATCTTGTAGTAGCTTCCTCCTTTTGTTGTAGAGCTTGTTTATGGCTGGGGTCCACCAGACTGGGCTTGCCTTTGGTACAGAGAGTCTTAGTTTTGTTTGGGATTGCCTGATCCATGCAGTCCTGTAGGTGCTGGTAGAAGGCATTTGTAAGTGATTCAGCGGTTTGAGTAATGTTTACCACTGGCTCAGGGCCTTAAAGGAGACCACGCTAGTTTTTAGAAGTGTGAAATCGCCTTTTGCGAAGTTTTTCACTGTGGTCTTTTTTGTTTCAGGTGGGCGGGATGAGGACCTCCAGCGAGATTAGTTTATGATCTGCTCTCGCCAGGGAGGGTATACTTTGTTGAACATTTTGATCCCATGTTCGTGATGATGAGATCAAGTATGTTTTCACCTCTTGTGGGGATGGTGACTAGTTGTTCCATGGCATTTGAGTTTATGAACTCCAGGAATCTTTGGGTTAGAGTGTTCGGGCTTGAGTAGTGTTCCCAGTCTATATTAGGGTAGTTGAAGTCACCTAGTATGATGGTGTTTGGAGATACATTTATCCCCTCCAATGTTTTCAGGAAGGCCATGTGAGGTTCCTGAGTTTGAGAGGGTGGCCTGTAACATGCTACAAATTGCAGAGCAGTCTTGCCTATGGTTAATTGCACCTGGATGGTCTCCGATGCATCGTGCGTTGCCACCAACCTTGAGGTGTGGGTGTCCTTTATGAATATGGACACCCCCCCTCCTTTCTTGGTGTTGTCCGGATTTTGGGGCCGGAACGTATGATGAGGTGAAACCTGTTAGTGCTGGGGTGCTCTCAGGAGCCTTGAACCAGGTTTCTGTCACAGCACAGACATCGATGTTCTCCATATTGAGAAGGGCCTCGAAAAGCGTGCATCTTGAGATTGAGACTTCTGGCATTGAGCAGCATTACCCTTTTTTTTCCTTTTGGTGTTCTAGGGTGGTAGGTTTAGAATTTGAGCCTTGCCTAAAAAGGCACTATGGGGTGGCAAGAGCCTTTGCCAATATCCGAAGCCCAGGGTGACAGGTGCAAGCCGTCCCCAGCGTGGCTTGTCCAGCATGTCATCCCAGGCAGACAGACATTGGATCCCCTTTGAATGACACCAGAATTTAAGCCAATTATTAAAGCTGATCATCTTATCACTGTATTGTGGCATCATTCTAGGTGAAGGTAGGATACTGCTCAAGGTCAGGGTCATACCTGCCTGGGCTACATAATCAGAGAGCTCCTCGGCGTCCCTTTTCATGTAGTCAGGAGCTCAGGTCGTTGACACCAGCGTGGACAATGACTGAGTCGTGCACCTGCTGTTGAGAGACCTGAGTGCTTGCGTTATGTGGTGGATTCTCAGCTTACTGTGACCTTCTCCTTACTCAGTCTGGTGGCGGGCCGTCAGTGTGCCTGACTATGGAATCACCAATGACAAGTGTGTCTGGCATTTTGTTTGGCCTTAAGGGCTGTGACTGTTTGACACTCTGACTGTGTGGTCTATGTGTTGCATGTGTTGGGTCGTGAGGTGGTAGTTGTTTGGGTGTCTGCTTTGGTGGCCTCTGCTGTTTTGGTAAATTTTTGACCAGAGCCTCCAGTATGTCTTTGTGTGAGTATGTGTATGATTTGAAGTTGTGATGGTACCATGTGTGACTGGGTATGTATTGTGTGTGGTTGCCTTCTCCTCCTGTCTGGTCTTGCCAGTCCTATGTTGAGAGAGCTCAGCCTCCAGTTTGGCCGTATAGTTGCATCTCTCGCATGTATTTGTGTTTTGTGGGAGAAGGAGGATTGTCTGTGTACATGAGGCAATTGTAACATTGCCTCAATATTCCCAGGTTCACCAGTTGAGCTGGAGAGGACACTAGCAACTGATCCCTCGACATACTAGAAGTAGTAGATAAAGAACTTTCAAAGGACTCCGGGAGAAGTGGGTTTTGGGCTGGTGGGGTACTATCTATAATAAGAGTGCTTTATCAAGGTGCAAGTACTGTAGGAGTAAGTGCTAGGCTTTACAGATAGAGAATAGTCTACTTGGGAATCAAGTAGAGATGAACTTTTCAGTTATAGGATATGCTGGTTAGATCAGCAGTACAGTTTAGCGTGTTTTATAGCAGGGGCTGAAGGAGCTAGGAATTGGCCCAAAGACCAATGGACTACTAGTTTCTGGCTGAAACTTCACCAAATTGGACAAAAAGTGGGCTCAGTGCTTCCCACTCCCACTGGTAAGCAAAGAAACTTCCCTCCTTCCTAATAAGGCAATGGATCAGTAACAGGAACTAAAAACAAAGCCCAGGGATCAGCAACTCTGAAGCTGGACTACTCTAGTTCAGTAAAGTGGGAAAACAAGAGATTTTTTTTTATTACAGAGATAAGGAAAAACAGACAGTAAATGCTATAAATGCTGTAAATCGGCTAGCGCACTTTAGTGTGTAGCCTACAGAAACAATTTGCAACAATTAGTAACTTAAAGTGCAATAAACAGTGTAAAATGCAGAAATCACTTAAAGTAGCAGTAAAACAGGCGAATGCAGTCGCTAGCTTAATAACAGTGGAAAGCCACAAAAATACTTATATCTGGTAGAAAGTCACTTTTAGCTCTCTGCTGCTTGGATCACTCTGCAGGCCACCACGAGGATCTGTGCAGAGTTGGTACAAGCTGGAAAACACGTGTTTAGCGTGTTTTATAGCAGGGGCTGAAAGGAGCAGGAATTGGCCCAAAACGACCAATAGACTACTAGTTTCTGGCTGAAACTTCACCAATTCGGACAAAAGGCTGCTCAGTGCTTCCCACTCCCACTGGTAAGCAAAGAAACTTCCTCCTTCCTAATAAGGCAATGGATCAGTAACAGGAACTAAAAACAAAGCCCAGGGATCAGCAACTCTGAAACTGGACTACTCTAGTTCAGTAAGGTGAAAACAAAGATTTTTTTTTTTTTTTTTTTTGTTACAGAGACAAGGAAAAAAACAGACAGTAAATGCTATAAATGCTTTTAAGTGGCTAGCACACTTGAGTGTGTTAGCCTACAGGTAAAATTAAGCAACAAATAACTTTTTAGTGCAAAACAGTTAATCAACACAAAACAGTTTAAATAGCATGCAGAGCTGTATAAACAGGCTAAGATGCAGTCGCTAAGCAGTAAATATTCAAAAGCCAGAAAAATAGTTAAATCAGTTATAGCAAATACAGTTATAACAAATGCTCTGAAATATACTGTATATTTCCAATATGTTTGAGAAGGACAGTCAGAACACAAGAAGGTTCAGGCTAAGAAGAAAAAAAGTTTTGTTTTACTTTTGAAAAGGAAAAAGGAGGAACAGAAGGCCTTATCAAATGTTCTCTCTGTATTAAGAAGAATGAGCTAATGACACTAGACTGGGTGGTGTGTCACAGTAGGGGCGGGCAACTGCGAAGCCACCAAGTATAAGGGCAAGACACCAACAGGGAGGGAGGTGGGACAAAATAGCCTAAGACAACAAGCTATGACAGTTTTTAAACAGAAAAAAATTTCTGAAGATTCTGAATAGACAAAGTGCTTAATATATATTAAATTATAAAAACAGTAATCTGTTAAAATAATCAAAGAATACTTATATTTTGTAGCTCAGTTGCGGGTCAAACAACTTCTCCAGCCTGCACCAAAGACCAGAAACACAACTTTTTTTTACAAGAACACAAAAGAACCAGCCCCACTAGCCAAGAGATAATTACACAGAGTAAATGTTTCAGTTTATACAATAGCCTAAGACAACAAGCTATGACAGTTTTAAACAGAAAAAGATTTCTGAAGATTCTGAATAGACAAAGTGCTTTATATATATTAAATTATAAAAACAGTAATCTGTTAAAATAATCAAAGAATACTTATATTTTGTAGCTCAGTTGGGTCAAACAACTTCTCCAGCCTGCACCAAAGACCAGAAACTTTTTTACAAGAACACAAAAGAACCAGCCCCACTAGCCAAGAGATAATTACACAGAGTAAATGTTTCAGTTTATACAATAGCCTAAGACAACAAGCTATGACAGTTTTAAACAGAAAAAGATTTCTGAAGATTCTGAATAGACAAAGTGCTTATATATATTAAATTATAAAAACAGTACTCTGTTAAAATAATCAAAGAATACTTATATTTTGTAGCTCAGTTCTTGGTCAAACAACTTCTCCAGCCTGCAAAGACCAGAAACACAACTTTTTTTACAAGAACACAAAAGAACCAGCCCCCACTAGCCAAGAGATAATTACACAGAGTAAATGTTTCAGTTTATACAATAGCCTAAGACAACAAGCTATGACAGTTTTTAAACAGAAAAAGATTTCTGAAGATTCTGAATAGACAAGGTGCTTTATATATATTAAATTATAAAAACAGTAATCTGTTAAAATAATCAAAGAATACTTATATTTTGTAGCTCAGTTGCGGTCAAACAACTTCTCCAGCCTGCACCAAAGACCAGAAACACAACTTTTTTTTTACAAGAACACAAAAGAACCAGCCCCCACTAGCCAAGAGATAATTACACAGAGTAGGTGGGTATTGTATCCCCCATCCACTCACCTGGGTGACTATTGTGTGTGGCCAATGCTGTGCATCGCTTGGCATGTATGTGTTCCTTAGTCCATGACATGGACGGTGTCTGGGATGTGCATGCCTCCCACATGCATGCACAGTGACATGTAGAACTGTACCTGGGGTGTCTAGTCCATGTTGTGAACACAGATTATCATCAAATGTGCCAGTCTTGCCCACATGTGGCAGGAACTGGTAATGGGCAACAGGTTTACCCTGCATCTAAATTGATAGCATGCTAATGGCATTCCCTGGTGTCAGTGGCATCTGTCAATACAGGGCATGTTGTCAGGCATGGTATGTCCTTTATGGGTCACATGTGATGGTACCACAGGTGTTTTAGGTGTCCATTGGGGAACATGGGAAAGGTGCACTGTCTGCATGTACGTGCATATTGGACAGATGGACAGGGTGCCATGCCCTCTGTAGCCCATAGCTATCACCCCATAGTTAATATCAGTGGCCAATATGCAGTGCACTATCCACATATTGGCTGTTGCCTAGGCAGGTGTGTGTGTGTATGAGACATGGGTTGAGAGTGTGCTCTGGGTAACACTGGGGTTGGTAACTGTGATTGCCTGGCCTTGATGTCACATGTCTGGTTATGGTTTTGCACCCTAACCTCTCAGCTATTTTACATCTGTCATCCCTGTATGGTGGACATTGTGATATATAGTAGGGCCACTATATAAGAAATATGCAAAACCCACTCTACATTGGCCACACACTCACAGCCACCTCCACAAAGGATATATGTTACAAGCACACACACATGTCATATCTGGGAGTGGATCCCCTATCTAACTAGTTTATTATACTACAGCACTATGCAGTTATAGTACACCCCACGGAGATTACTGGAGTATTCTTTTCCCAAAGGTGTATATCACATTGGATGACATCAGCAGGATTGCCAAAGTAGGACATTCGATTTGTAGTGAGTGTGACTAACCTAAAATGCATTGCTCCCTTCACAGACAGTGACACACACAAAAAGCATCCACAACCGACATGTGTGGCTATAGAACCCCAAACATAGCTCTATATCACACTACAGAATGGAGCTGTTATAGGATGCATTACGGGGATTACTAGAAAACTCCTTCCCCAAAGGTGTATTTCACAATGAATGACATCAGCAGGATTGCCAAAGTAGGCCATTTGAAATGTACTGTGTGGGACTAGCCTAAAATGCGTTGCTACCTACACAGACAGTGAGACACACACAAAACATCCACAACCAACATGTGTGGGTAGAACCCCTAACAGACATCTATATCACACTACAACATTGAGCTGCTATAGGACACACCACAGGGATTACTAGAATGCTCCTTCCCCAAAGGTGTATTACACAATGAATGACATCAGCAGGATTGCCAAAGTAGGCCATTTGAAATGTACTGAATGTGACTAGCCAGTAATGCGTTGTTCCATACACAGACATTGAAGCACACACACAAAACATCCAGAACTGCCATGGGTGGGGATGGAACCTTACCGCAGTTCTACATCACACTACAGCAGTACTCAGTTACAGGACACGCTACAGAGATTACTGGGCTATAACCTTCCCAGAGGTATATTTCTAGGTGGGTGACATCAGCAGCCTTGCCAAAGTTGAGTATATGAATTGTAAGGAGTTGTGAGTACGCTAAAAAGCATTGCTATCTACACAGTCAGGCACGCACATAAATTCACACACACTTGCCAAGTCTGGGGTTAGAACTCCTACCTAACTACTTTATTAAACTTCAGCAGTACACAGTTACAGGACGTGCTATGGAGATTACTGGGCTACAACTTTCCCAGTGGTGTATTTCTAGATGGGTAACATCAGCAGCCTTGCCAAAGTTGAGTATATGAATTGTAAGGAGTGTGAGTACCCAAAAAAGCATTGCTCTCTATACAGACAGACAGACACACACACAAACACACACACACTTGCCAAGTCTGGGGTTAGTACTCCTACTTAACTACTTTATCAAACTACAGCAGTACGCAGTTACAGGACGTGTTATGGAGATTATGGGGCTGCAATCTTCCCAGAGGTGTATTTCTAGGTGGATGACATCAGCAGCCTTGCCAAAGCTGAGTATATGAATTGTACGTACCCTAAAAAGCATTGCTGTCTACACAGTCAGTCATGCACACACACAGTTGTTAAGTTTGGGGTTAGAACTCCTACTTGACTACTTTATCATACTACAGCAGTACACAGTTATAGGATACACTATGGAGATTACTGGGCTACAACATTCCCAGAGGTATACTTCTAGGTGGGTGACATCAGCAGCCTTGCCAAAGTTGAGTATATGAATTGTAAGGAGTGTGAGTACCCTGAAAAGCATTGCTTTCTACACAGTCAGACGTGCACACAAACACACACACACTCACAGTTGCCAAGTCTGGGGTTAAAACTCCTACATACCTACTTTATCACACTACAGCAGTACACAGTTACAGGATGTGCTACGGAGATTAGTGGACTGCAACTATCCCAGAGGTGTATTTCTAGGTGGGTGACATCAGCAGCCTTGCTGAAGTTAAGTATATGAATTGCAGGGAGTGTGAGTACCCTAAAAGGTATTGCTCTTTACACAGTCAGACATGCACACAAACACAGTTGCCAAGTCTGAGGTTAGAACTTCTACCTAACTAATTTATCATACTACAGCAGTACGCAGTTATGGGCCACGCCATGGAGATTACTGGGCTACAGCTTTCCCAAAGGTGCATTTCACATTGGATGATAGCAGGCTTGTCATAGTAGGGCTATGGGGAGGGCAGTGTGTGCATGGGCCATAACCCATTCATCTAGGGGTGACACGCCATGTGCGGGCACACACGGGGTCATATGTCACAGGTACATGTATACAGCTGCTAGATGATTACTTCCTTGTACAGTCATGTTGCACAGCTGGCACGTGCACCACATAATCTGTAATGCTGACAGATACTGGTGGCTAGTATCTGCAGTGAGTGACGTCTGCACCTCATCTGTTTGGGGCCCTTTGGCTATGTGCTGGGTGGGACAGGCCTGGATGGCTTCTTGTCACAGTCACCATCTTCCACACATCTATGTACATCTACCTTTGGCTTACTATAATGTGCTGTCCTGACATATATGTCTGGATTCCTATCCACTGTGTGTGCAAGGCATGAGTGGTGCATACTGACGAGTGTCTGCATTAACAACTGCAACTGTCAGATATGTCTGGTCCACTGGTGTTTGCAGTCATGGCCTTCATGTGTTTAAGTGTGTGAGCATGCCCAGTATGGCCGTCTGTATTGAATTTGTGGATCATGTCCAGGTAATTTGTGCTGCAGTGCTGACCGTTGTGTTGTACACCAACAGGTAGCATGCTGTCTCTGCAGGGTATCCATCAATTATTTGGTTTTACTGTTACTACATTTCTGCATAGCAGGGGGACACACCTGACTGTTTCTACATTTCTACACAGGGTTGGGGGTCACATCTGACTGTTATTACCTTACTATGTAGGATGTGGGGGGCACACATAAAACTTGTACACATTTGCTATGACTGAACTGGTATGTCAGGTACTCCATTTCATTCTGTATTGTTAACTATCATGCTGAGTAGAGGCATACCAGTGTACTACAGATCAATCATGGCTTTGGTTGCCCTACATATTATTGTCTGACTTCCTACCCTTCAGAACTAACTTTCCACTACCTGCCCTGCTGTGGTCTGTCTGTGTAGGCCCGGGGGGGGGGGGGGGTTAACCATAGCCATAATTCTGGGGCCATGGCACAGGCTCTGTTTAGGTTTGTCTACACCTGTCCTGCTGGCTGAGACTGTTGTTGGGTATGTGAACCGTCCTGACTGGCATGTGTGGGTCATATGGACACACATGCTGCTCAGCACATTTCCTGCAGTGGGATTTGTCCCCTGCATAGTAATGGCTACTATGGTGACTCCAGTATGTGTTACAGATGTCATGGTGCCACTATGGGTGTCTACTGTCTGCTGCCATAACATTCAGCCACCCAGTTCCCTTGCATGCTCATATCCATACCATAGCTACAGGTAACAACACATTCTACTCCATTTGGCAATTGGTAGGTTGATTGACTTACCTTGATGGTGTGCCAGACTTGCAGATGATGCTGGAGGGCTGCCTATGTTGGATGCACATAGTACACTCCCTATACATGGTTGAGCACAGGTAGTGTCATATTTGGCATCCCTTTTACTGTATGTGTGAATCAGAGAGAGGTGCCATTCCCTGGGTCCCTACAGTGTCAATGCATGTGCTATGCATTGCCTCTTTGCCAAGGCCAGGGCATACTGGGCATGCCTCCTTCTGCCTACTGGGGCAGGCTCAGGTTGTTCCTCCTCCGAGTCACTCTGTGCCTGTGCAGGCCTTGATATTGGTGGGGGTCTGTGTGGCCCTGCTCCATGCTGTTCCTACTGCAGCTGTTTCCGCAGATCATATTGTGTAGCATAGCACATACCATAACAATTTGGCTACATGTAGCTGGTGAATACTGCAAGACTCCACCGGATGTGTCCAGACATCGGAAGCATGACCTGAGCATCCCAAACACATGCTCTATCATATGTCTGGCCTGTGCATGTGCCTCATTATGGCATTGTTGTTCAGGTGTGTGTGCATTTCTGATGGGTGTCATCAGCCAAGGCTCCAGTGTGTACCCAGCATCCCCCCACTAGGTGAACGTAGGCTATGTCCCCCATTGGCAAATCTCTGGTATACAGCTGCGTCAGATGCCATATGTGTGAATCGTCATAGCTTCCAGGGCAGCCAGCGCACACATTCATTATAATGTCCTGGGCATCATAAACAACCTGGCAGTTCATGGAGGGGGTGCCCCTGGGGTTGATGTAGGCTCTACCATGCTCACCGGGTGGTGCTTTGATATATATGTGCATGCAATCTATAGCACCCACTACCTCAGGGTATTCTGCTATTTGGTGGAAGAGACGCATATTGCTGGTCAGCACCTCATGGGTGTTGAGAAAATATACGTGCTCACTGGCATGTGCTGACATGGCATCCAGGAACTGGTGGAATACTCTGGATGCTGATTCCTGTGAGATCCCCATGATATCCCCAGTTGTGCTTTGGGAGGTACCTGTGGCTAGTATATGGTTCCCCTTGGTCAGTTTGGTGTGTCAGGTGTGGCTGGCACAGCTCAACAATTTGCTGTAGGAGGTCTCTGTCCACCCTATAGTGCTCCACTATCTCCAGCACATGTAGCCCCTGGTAGATTACCCTGGGTCTGTATACTCTTCTCCATCTCCTTACTGTGGGTTGTTCGGCAGCATTCACATCCTCACCACCCTCAGCCTCTTGCACATGTTGTTCTATGTTGCCTGCTGCAGCTCTTCTCATTTTGTAGGTTTGTTTGTTAAAATTTCCCTGCTTGTATAAACTGGTGTTATAGAGTGTGGGAAAAACCAGAGGGGAGGGTGTTTGCTTAGTTTATAGTAGTGTTCTAGGCTGGGCTGGACTGCTGCCTGTGTAATTGGCTGATTCTGATACATTTCACCTGCCAGTTATGCTAGTTCTCCTTGAATACCTTCCCACTGCTGTTTTCCCTTCCCATTGCCTCCCTGTTTAAGCCCGTGTGTGCACCGCACAAACAGAGTGCTCAAATGTGCACACTGCTGCTCTTTCCTGGTTTAACTTCTTCTTTCTTCCTGCAAAACCCGGTGTGCAGCGTGCATATCCACTTACGCTTTGTAAAGAGTGCTAGGCAGGTTTAGATACACCCCCTAGCTTAACTGTGCTAAGCTAGGAGCAAACCCGAGCCACAGGGCTCCAATCTTCTTACAGTATGCCTCACCCCCCCCTCATGATGTCACCTACCTCCTAGGCTTGCACCAAGCTATTCATATTCTTCCACTGTTGGGACCTGGCTCACATGCTGGGGAAAACTGGGATTCACTATCCTTCCCCTCATTTGGATAGGATTGCCTGCTAATGCTTATTTACATGTGTCACACTGAGCCTCCCACATTAGCAACCACTACTCACTGGCCAGATTGTCTTCTGCCTGCCATTGACTTGCATGGCAGAATATTGATTTTAGTTAGAATGCTTATTTTAGGTTTATTTCCACCCCGATCCCGTTTGCGTGCCGCTGCCCTATGCTTAAACAGCCGAGATCAGCTAAAAAAAATAAAAGTTGATTTTTTTATTTTTTGTATTGTTTGCTATTGGCATGCGTCCTCAATGATATGCAGCCTTTATTTGGAGCTGTCATAGCTCCGTTTTGGATTTTGAGAAATGTACTCAGTTACTAACCGAGTACATTTCTGATGATAGCACTAGTCTTGCACGGACTGTTGCAAGCTTCCTGGATTGCAAAATCCCCTCATTTGCATGGATTTCACCTGCAAATGGGGTGCTTTGCATACCAGGGCTTAGTCCGTGCAAGATTAGTGCAGGAGTGCTCGTGCACGCCTCTGCAGGCTGTTCCTGGATCGCACAGCAGACATATTGCCTGCGTGGGCTCCTGCACTAATCTTGCACTCCATGCAAGCTTTTGAGAATCCAGGAGACTGTTTTAACTGGCAGCTGGAAGTATGGCATTTTAGATAAAAAGGAAATATGTTGGATATTAAATGCCAGAGCTATGTGTGCCCCAAATTTGAAATACCATATTTAGACAATTTTAAAAAATATATGTTTTGAGAAATATGCATCTCTGCTTGCTAGGAATATAGATTTGCTAAGTTTTTATAATACTAAAATGCAGGATTAATGGTACCAACCTGAACATTTACATTTAGCCACCAGAGGTCAGCATTTAAATGTTATACTTTCAGTATTTGCTACCCATTTAAACACTGCAAGTTTTTTTTTATATTCATTCCTGCTAGAGCAGTGAATAAGTTGCTTATTTACAGTTATGGCATTTTGATGTGTATCTGCAAAACAAATGAGTTACTAGATGCTTGCTTCTATGTAGTTATCATTGTTTGACATATTTGTTAAGGGTGGCTAAATTCTGTTGATGTATATGCATGTTTATGCAAGGGCGAAGTGTTGAAACTGTTATGTTGTTTTTTGTATTAGATAAGAGAGGAACTACAGAAGATGGTGAATCTAGGATAATCCAGAAATCCACTAATTTACTTGCGTCTTAGCATGACTTTTAACAACATATAAGCTAATAAACAAATGTATTGTTTTGTTTTTAATACATAATAATTGAATATTTACCTGAGTCCAGGAAGCTAGCAAGTAGAGCGAGTTGTAGTGGTTGGTCTATGTGTGCATGGATGCATGTGTGTGTGCAGGGGTCAGGTGAGGGACACTGACCAAAATAGCCCAGATTGGGCCAGACAATTGCTAAGGCTGGTCCTTGCTTATATAGATATATCTGTATATATGTATAGATATATACCCATGTGTATGTAGTTATATATGTTTTGCTATTAGTTTTCCTTTCAGACCTACAGCATCCCTTCTTAAATTAAGAAAGTTGTGAACTTTTGGCATCCAAACTGTGCTTTTAAGTGGCTCTGTTCTGGCCCCTGCTAATTAGGCCACATGGAAGATGATCTGAAGCGTTAAATGCTGACCAGTGTTCTATCATGGGCAGAATATAAGCCAAATAGTTTAGGCTACTTTAAATGTGATGTATTAGAGCATATACTGTTATGGTAAGTTTGCAAACACAAACCCTGGCACCTAGTGTAAACAGAGGAAGGGACTGATGTGAAAATATACCTAATCTACCTGTTAAAGCACCATTTTCATCAAGGAAGTCTACAGGTGACTTGAGTACTGCAAAATCTGATATTTGTCTTGTTTTGTGTTACAGACTATTACTGTCATGGGCTAAGTAAGTTCAAGGGGCTCCGTCACCTATATCCTAGGGGTGATAATACTAACAAGCTTTTTTTTGGAAGAGAAGTGGTAATATAACAAAACACTTCATACAGCACTTTTTTTTAGTATTATTTTTTTTTACACTTTTATGCACTACTTTTCACATGTATTTCATTTTCTTTTATTGAAAAATGATTTTTATTATACTACTTTTGATACAGTTATTTATGTTGTAATGTACCTATTTCTTAAGTAGTTGGAGTTCTAATTATACATCACTTTACTTTTTACATGTCCTGTTAAGCAGGATGAAATCACTTATTCCTTTGTACTACACAAAAAGAAGTTTTTTTTTTGATTTTTCTTCATGATATTTTGGGGAGTCTTTATGGGAGACCATCTCTGCAGTTTTTTAGTGGTAGTGTAGTGTGTGTGTGTTTCCCTAACTACTGCACTATTAGAGGAGGTTGTAGGCACCTCTAGGAGGTCCTGTACAGGGGATCTATGGGGTCTGTTACATTAACATCAATTACATAAAGGGTTTAGAGCTGGACATTTTCTAATAGAAGTTTATGAATGAAAATAAGATAAGTACACTTTAATATATTTGAGGACATCAAAGATATTTTGTGCAAAATACTGCAGGTGTGATGTTCTATTAGAGGTAGAGATTCAGATTCATCAGCTTTTTAGTATGTTATGTAGATTCTAGTTTTGCATGCAGTGATTTTCTAAGGTTGCCAGTAGCCAAAAAAAAAAAGCCACAGAACAACTTAGGCAAAAGTACTGTGCTAGCTAAAGTAGGTTTTACAAAAAGAGGCCTAATGTCACAGAGGACACTTAGTTTTTTGTGTGTATGTTTAAACTATGTAATTGGTTTGTAACATGCAATAATGTTTCTTCTTGATAGCCATATCTAAGTACCTGTAATGACCTACAGACTGAATTTCTGTGATAGTGATTTTAATGGTGAGGGGAGGAAACACACTGACTGCGGCCTATGATCTTGACTTTGGTATACTTTTCACTAAAAATTGTTTTCTATCATTTAAGCCGGCCATAATGAGTGTATAGAGTGTTACACAGTGGAAATGTCTGTAAAGATGATAGGGATACTACACAGGATTATAGAGCTGACACTGTACTATAAGAGTTTAAGGATATTGCTATGAAGTTGCATAACATTGGTTGTTGTTCTTGTTGTTGTTGATGTTGTGTCTTTTGGCTTATCCCGGTTATGTGTCCCCACAGCGGAACTCAGGTCCGCTAATGTGTGGTAGTGGATTTTTACATGCCGAGTTACCCGCCCTGACGCACAACCTTCAATGAAGGCATGCCCATTCACCCATGCCTCCACACAGAAGACGCTCTAGCTGAGAATCGAACGCGACAACGTCTTCCTGTGAGGTGACAACGCTACCGCAGCACCACTACCACGGGTCCTAAGTTGCATAACATTGGTAAAGATCATTAAAAGCAGAAATCCAACAAAAGATGGTTGTAGGATCCCAGTGTTTAAAATGAAGTTCTGAGTTGAACAGTTAGCCCAGGTTAGTGTCAGAGTTCTGTCCTGTAAATAACAAGTAAACCATTTCATTCTGTGTCAGCATAACCCATCAGATGAAGTCAGTGATATAGGATTTTGTGGTTACCTATGTCAAATGTTATAATGAATCCAAGGAAAGGGAAGCTACAACTTTCCATTCTGTGGCTTCAGATGCTATGACAGTATACTTTGGGTGCTGTGACCAGGATGGAAATTGTGATGTGAACCACTGATTTTGTTAGCTTGGTGAAGAAAGTTAGTTGAATGTGAGAATCCCTTTCTAGAACTTTGCATAATGGACTGAGGATTGGTATTGACAAATAGTTTTAGGTTTGGATTTGTCACTGCCTATAAGTAGGATTAGTTTATAGTATTTATAGATGGTAAAGAATGGCTTGTCCCTATGATTTCAGTTCACGACTAATGTTAGAAAGTATGTAGTTTATAAAACTGTCCACCAGCTTCCTGTGCCTATTATAGTTTGTAAAGTTGCCCATCAGCTTCCTAGTTGTCCATGAGTTTCCTCAGTTTATTCCATCTTGTAAAGTTGTTCATTAGCTTCTTAAGTGTATTCCAGGAAACCAATGGATTGGTTTTACTTGCTTGCTAGAGCTGTAAGAAGTATTGAGCCTTAAATAGCTTCAAAAGTTTTTAGCATCTGTGTCTGAGTTACTTATAGATTAACCATGAGTCATGCCATCTGAGATTTTTGTAAGATTTCCAAGCTGAGCATCTGGTCTTCATATCTTGCAATTCCTTCTATCCTGTTGAGTGATGTGGTTTGACTGCAATAACTTTGGCAGGTAGAAATCTTTTCAACTTTATTTTTAGGGTGCAGAAGAAATGTTGGATAGCATGTTAAAGTATGTTGATGTGAATTAGTATGCCCCAGTATTTTTAGACTGTTTGGCTTAGATAAAGTCTATTGGAAGTTTGTTTCAGTAAGGTACAGCTGAAATGTTAGACAGAATGATCAAGTATGTGATTTTGATTTAGTATGGACATGTCTGTTAGATAGTTTGGCTTGAATAGTTTCTGTTAGAAGTTTGTTCTAGATTTTCAGGGCAATAATTTTCTTTGTTAGGGAAAGGTTTATTTCTTCATACAGGGTTGTAATCACTAGAGTCATCGGGTGGAATGCTATTTATCTGGTGGTTTTTTGGGGTGTTTATTATTATCCAATCTAGGGTACTTTTGATGACAGATCTGGATTAAATTCTAGTTGGACTGTCTTTAAGATGGGGCTAATCTAGTGCTTGAGTGTTATAGCTGAGGTAGAATTCAGATTGCAGGGACCAAAAATGTACATATTTAAATATAAAAGAGTGCTGGAACCATTGTGATATGAAATATAATATACTGGCTGCTGTTTTGGGATGAACATAGAAGCAATCTATGTCTAGGTTTTTAGGGTATGCCGTTAATTTTAAAACTGCAGTTGAGATAATGGTGGATTCACCACTATAAAGCTATGTGACTAACAGAGGGATAGGGAGGGGATGATAACGTTTCCCTCACCCATCCCATCTTGATATTCTGGTCCTGGATTAGAAAATATTTTCAGATGAGATGTTAAACTGAGGACCCATATGCTTGAGCTGGTGGTAGCTCAGGTAAAAGTAAAAGATGCCATAGCACCTATTGAAAACAGTAAATGTCCTTTATATATATACAAAAAGAATTGTCATTTACAACATATTACACACTTACAAATATTTACAAATGTACAAATATAGAGATATACAAATCTGTTTACACATATTCATAATTTCCATTATAATCCCACAAAATTTTCATCCCTGTTAGACCCCCCACTCCTTTTTTTATAACCAGCATCTGATTTTACTTAATATTGCTGCTAAAATACATTTACCATAAAACATAATTTAATTTAGTCTTTCATGCCATATAACCCATATAACGTAAAATAACTTTTTAATCCATTCTTTTAACATATTTACAACTATTCATATAATATCCATATTTAATCATATCCACATTTATTTTATCATCTTCTTTAAAATCTTCGAGAAAATCTTTAATAGTTTCTCCCATAACTGTTTTACTCTTTTTAATTTCAAAACATCATGTTCCATAGTTTCTTCTTCTTGACAATGTAAACACATTCTATCACTTTTCTTTTTATATGGCATATTTTCCTTTTACTAGCAATTTTTCTATTACCAGTCTGCAGAAAAAAATCTTGACATTCTACTTTCTGATTACACCATTTGCTCCTTTTTTATAGCTTTATTTTTATAATTTGTTAGATTTTCCCATTGTTTTAGATAGTAATGATTTATCATTACATTCTTATACCATACTTTATCTGTCTTTATAGCATCAATTTTTATTTTCCACAAAAATATTTTTTTCTTGGTAACATTTTATTTTTCTCATCCAAAAGAAATGGTGAGAGTCCAGGTTCCACAAATATAAAGACAAATAGTCCACTTTATTGAACTTTAACCACAGGAGCAACCAGAATAAGCGCTTTCATCTTAGCCACAAGACTTCCTCAGATACCCGATCCATATTTTTCAATCCTTTTATAATGAACTAATTAACCATCAATTAAAATTTTAAAAAAATTTTAAACGACAGTACTTAATAACAATTTTCTTTCATCCTATAAAAATACAAAAATATATAAAAATATAACTACAGTCCATTTTATGATCATGTTAATACTTCTTATCCATAGTTAAAACAAAATGTATTAAAATGTTCAACCATTTACTAAAAATCTAAATTTTCAAATATTACAGACCAAATTGAAATAATGTGTCTCAATAGTTGTTAAATAACTAATATAAATATATTGCCTGAATGTTCCAACTAGTGATGTTTTAGAAATTAAAACAGGTTTGACTGAAGTATATTCATTCAATCCAGGGGGTATGTTCGACTTTAACCTAAGTTGCCATTTTAACTCTTTGCTTAAAAGCATATTTTTTGAATCACCACCCCCTATTTTGTTCTTAACTATATCTATTATACCAAATTTATATCCATTAAAAAATCTGCAGTTGGTGGAATGTTTATATAAAACACTAGTCTCCTTCTTGGTTTTTACCTCATAGCAATGTTCATACATCCTGTCTTTAAGTGCCCTCTCCGTTTTTCCCACATAATATGCAGGGCACCCATTACACATAGCTAAATATATTAACATTTTGGTGTTACAGTTTCCTTTGCAAAATCTGACCATACTACCAAGTCCGTTTTGCAGCTGTATGTGATTCTCCCTCAAAATGTTAGAACATTGCCTACAACTACCACAAGGGACAGTTGCCTTTTCAGCGTACTTTTTTTGAAATTCTGTTATCTCAAATGTTCTTTTGAAATTAATTCCTGTCCTAAAGGAAAATGAGGGTACTTGACCAACCACTTCAAAAAGTTCTTTGTTTGCCTTCATCATACTCCAATTTGCCTCAATTATCTGCATAAATGGTCCAGAAAAATCACTGTATTCTATAACACATGCTCTTTGGTACTTATTTACACTTCCTGTCTTTTGATTATAGTTACTGTTGTTATTGGTGTTTTCCACACCTACCCATGGCTTACCTAGCAGTGGTTTGTACTTGTTGCCCCAACCACTGAAGACTTCATCCAGCACCACATCAATTAGTGTGTCTGGATATCCCCTCTCACTAAACATGATTTTCAGTTTCTTAAACTCATGTACAAGATCTTCTTGGTCTGATGTCATACGGGCAATGCATACTGCTTGTCCTTTTATTAAACTCCTTTTCATAAACATGGGGTGGTTACTTGTGTAGTGTAGATAGCTGTTACATCAAGTTGTTTTTCTATATATTTTAGACCTAAAGCCATATTTAGTTTGTAATATAGTAGTATACAGGTAATTAATAGCTGCCTTGTCCCATGTGTAAGTGAATCTAAGGAAAGGGGTGCTTTCATTAATATATTGTACAAAGCTTTTTATATTTTTTAAAACAATGGAACCCCAAAATTCCCAATATATTTGGAGTGCCAAAAGTACACAAATGTATTAAAGAACCTCCATTTAGGCCAATAGTATCGGCTAAGGGCTCAAAAACACATCCCATCGCAGTATCTATAGATTACTGGACGAAGGAGATAGTAATCAATACCAACCATTTAATCAAAGACTCTTGGGATTTCTTGAGAAAACTAACACATGAGATTTGGAAGGACAATTTGAGCTTTCTTACTATTGACGTTAAGGATTTGTTTACCAGTATACCCAGGTCTGAGGGATATAACTATTTTAGTGATAGTGTTTATAAATTTTCCACTTTGCCCTATGACAAAATTCAACTTATTTTGGAATTAATGGAGGTAGTTTTGGGCAACAATTACATCTACTTTCAAGGTGAATATTATCAGCAGATTAGTGGTGTAGCAATGGGGGCAGCATGTGCACCAGTATACGCAAATTTAGTCATGCTGGAATGGGAGAATAGGTTTGTATTTAAAAGTACTCATATAAAAAATATTCATCTATATATAAGATTTTTGGATGAAATATTTATATTATGAGAAGGTGAATAAGATAGTGTAAAATGCTTTGTACACTATATTAATGAAAGCACCCCTTTCCTTAGATTCACTTACACATGGGACAAGGCAGCTATTAATTACCTGGATACTACTATATTACAAACTAAAGATGGCTTTAGGTCTAAAATATATAGAAAAACAACTTGGTGTAACAGCTATCTACACTACACAAGTAACCACCCCATGTTTATGAAAAGGAGTTTAATAAAAGGACAAGCAGTATGCGTTGCCCGTATGACATCAGACCAAGAAGATCTTGTACATGAGTTTAAGAAATTGAAAATCATGTTTAGTGAGAGGGGATATCCGGACACATTAATTGATGTGGTGCTGGATGAAGTCTTCAGTGGTTGGGGCAACAAGTACAAACCACTGCTAGGTAAGCCATGGGTAGGTGTGGAAAACACCAATAACAACAGTAACTATAATCAAAAGACAGGAAGTGTAAATAAGTACCAAACAGCATGTGTTATAGAATACAATGGTTTTCCTGGACCATTTATGCAGATAATTGAGGCAAATTGGAGTATGCTGAAGGCAAACAAAGAACTTTTTGAAATGGTTGGTCAAATACCCTCATTTTCCTTTAGGATAGGAATTAATTTCAAAAGAACATTTGAGATAACAGAATTTCAAAAAAAGTATGCTGAAAAGGCAACTGTCCCTTGTGGTAGTTGTAGGCAATGTTCTAACATTTTGAGGGAGAATCACATACAGCTGCAAAACGGACTTGGTAGTATGGTCAGATTTTGCAAAGGAAACTGTAACACCAAAATGTTAGCATATTTAGCTATGTGTAATGGGTGCCCTGCATATTATGTGGCAAAAACGGAGAGGGCACTTAAAGACAGGATGTACGAACATTGCTATGATGTAAAAACCAAGAAGGAGACTAGTGTTTTATATAAACATTCCACCAACTGCAGATCTTTTAATGGATATAAATTTGGTATAATAGATATAGTTAAGAACAACATAGGGGGTGGTGATTCAAAAAATATGCTTTTAAACAAAGACTTAAAATGGCAACTTATGTTAAAGTCGAACATACCCCCTGGATTGAATGAATATATTTCAGTCAAACCTGTATTAATTTCTAAAGCATCACTAGTTTGAACATTCAGGCAATATATTTATATTAGTTATTTAACAACTATGGAAACACATTATTTCAATTTGGTCTGTAATATTTGAAAATTTAGATTTGTAGTAAATGGTTGAACATTTTAATCCATTTTGTTTTAACTATGGATAAGAAGTATTAACATGATCAGTAAAATGGACTGTATTTAAAGTTTTATATATTTTTGTATTGTTTATAGGATGAAAGAAAATTATTAAGTACTGTCTTTTTAAATTTTTTTTAAATTTTAATTGATGGTTAATTAGTTCATTATAAAAGGATTGAAAAATATGGAGGGGGTATCTGAGGAAGTCTTGTGGCTAAGACGAAAGCACTTATTCTGGTTGCTCCTGTGGTTAAAGTTCAATAAAGTGGACTATCTGTCTTTATTTTTGTGGAACCTGGACTCTCACCATTTCTTTTGGATGAGTTTTGTCATTTACTACTTTGGTTGGTTTTGTTTAACATTGTATTTTTCATTTATACACTTCTTTTATCTTTTAACTCTTTTTTACCATACCCCAAATTTATCATACTTATATTTATACAATTTTACTACTACTCTCTCATCTTTTTCATTTATCTACTTTAACACTTTGTACACATTTAATGAAGCAGCATATACCACCTGGCTAATTAACCCTAAACCTCCTTCCTCTTTATTTACATTTAAAACTCCTTCTTTAACTGAATTTAATCTAGAACCCATACAAAATAAACTGCAACAATTCCTTTTCAAATACTGTTGGCAACAAAATGCACTTGTTAAGTATGCTGTTTTTCCCATCAGTACTGAACTTATCAAATACGCCTTTTTCTGAATAATAATTTATGTTCTCCAGAAAAGACAGGTTTATTTTTTCTACTGATTTCCATTGAATTCTGCTTAAATCTGTATTCCAAAATGTTATACCAAACACAGAAATTTCATTCATTGTAAAATATGTTCCCCCATCTTTACTATATCAACTAAATCTTTACTTTTCTCTTTATTTAAATCCATCCCTATCATCTCTAGACACTCATTTGTGCAAAATATTACTTATTTTATCCAAATTTTGTTCTTTATTTTATTTTTATTTTTTGCAATTATTATAATGTCATCTGCATATGTTAACAGAACTGGAATTTTTAAATCTTCAGGTGTTATATCCCTCACCTATTTCATTTTGTAATTTGTAATTTATTTCACATACTATCACGTTCATTACTACTGCAAAAAGTATACAACTCACTGGACATCCCTGTCTTACAACATTCTTCATATGTACCTCTTGGCTTAACCATCCATTTACAAGTATGTTTAATTTATTTCATAAACTGTTGTGAAGAATTCCACCTGGTCGTAAAAGCTATTTTATTGAACATACAAATCCACAAATCAATTTAGCGCTTTCATCCTGAACCCATGACTTCTTCAGAACAATCAGACACATTAATTGTTCAGCTTAAATTCATCTTGTGACATACTAACATCACAAATCTTAAAACTGACATAGAAATGTAAAGGTCTAATGATTTATTTAGATATATTTTAAATTCTACCCATATAAAAATACTTTTAATGTTCTACTAATAATCTCCATACCTTCCAGTCACCACTGGTGTAGCACAAGGCTTTATCCTTGGTCCCCTCCTCTTTAACATTCTCACCAACACCCTCCACACATCCACACAACAGGCTTCCCTAATACTATATGCAGATGACTCCACACTCATTTGCACATCTGACAACATGGTGCATCTCTAAATATTTACTCATGAAGCTTTAACAGCAACTTAAAATGGCTCTGTAACTCAAAATTCATGCTCAACCATAAAAATATACAATTTCCCCCAAAATCCCATTCTCATGCAAAAAAAACAGCATTTAAAGTCCTCTCTTGATAATACAGCAATAGAAATCACTTCTCATAGCAAATTTTTAGGGATGATAGTGGCTGATAATTTTAAATCAACCTGTATATACAAAATTGCATAAGAAAAACTCATAAAAAACTAGGGATGTTTTATACAGCCAAAAATGTTCTCACCGATGCAGCTAAAACTATACTTACCACTACTTTTGTCCTCCCCACACTTCTTTATGGTGCTCCCATACTTACTAATCGTCAGGCATTACAAAAATCAAAACTTGAAGAATGCTACAACAAAGTTGCTAAATTTGCAGCAAATACAGGCACACAGCTTCTTACCACATATAAAATTATCCAGCATTCATCTGCCTGTCCAGCACTAAAAAACATTCTACACAACTATGTTCCCAGTTGGTCATTATAATCCAGTGACCAAAACCCCTGTCTATCTACAAACCTATCAAACCTGCTAGGCAATCTCTGTACTCATACCATGTTGCTAAGGACTAGAATTCCTTACCTATATCCATCAGGTCAATACCCTCCCTCCCATCTTTCAAAACCACTCTGAAAGATATCCTAACCAAAAGCTGGCTCTATTCTTGCTCAATGCCAGAATAAACTATATCCCTAAATGTGAACAAACTCCTATTCATACCTTGCACTTTCTTACTCTCTCTTATTCACTCACTTCCTTATTTCCATCAATTTCTCTCCCTTTGTTTTATAAATATATCACAAGCCTGCATTTCTCTCAATTCATATTGCAATTCCTGTTTGCATTATCCTAAGTTACCTTTAATTTCTTTACTCATCTAAATACAGAAACTGGATACTTTCAATTTTAACTTCAAAGGTCATGTTTAAGCATAGCTGAGAGGGTTTGCATGGCATGGTATGGTACTCAGCAGTGCTTAAACATAGCTGAAAGCTATATAGAAATGTATAGCAATACTCATTATATCCATGTAACTGAATGGTTAGAGTCATGGCCTTGGATGCAGTAGGTGCACAGTTTGAATACACAGACAGGCCATTCAGCTTTTACATCTGATATCAAAGTTTTATAAATTATTTTTTTTATTGATGTATGAACTGACATTTGTTAACTGGGATAGTCCAGCTGGGACAAAAGCCCATTATCAGTGGAGACCTGAAGAGAAAAGATCTAGTTACACACAAGTTTACAAAACCTAAAATACACACTCCAAAATAAAGAAATGAAAATACATAAGGTCAGGAAATATAGAAGTGCAATATATACACATAGTTTCATAGGTTCATAGGGAGGTACTAGGCTAATGGCCCTAGGGCCTATATAAGCCTAGCCATGAAGATTCCCTGGCTTTCTCCACCCAAAAATGTATTTTCCTGTGCCCCTGTCAAGTAGAGCCACAGAAGTGATCCCTGGGGTGAATTTCCTATTTCCCATCCAATCGTCAAGATTTTTCTTAAAGAGGGCTATGAGGTGGTCTTTTTGACATGAATGCGTAGTCTGTTCTAGAGTATGGGACGTTTCTGGGACAGGAACCTATCCCTCCAGCATATTCTGTTTATTGTTGTGACAAGGTTTAGGTCCCTGGAGCTTGTGGCTTGAAGGGATTGGGATTTCTTTAAGTGTAGCATGTCCAATAGCTTTGCGTTTGACATGGCTTTGTATGCTAGGCAGAGATCACCTCTGAGTAGGCGATATGCAACAGAATAGACCTGGAGATTTTTGATACAGTCTACGTAGGGCATCTGTTTTAGGCCAGTGATCCTCTTTGTGAGGTATTTTTATAGCCTTTACAGTTGTTGTAGATGTCTTGTGAGGTACATACCAAATGGGGCATTGTACTTTATAATAGGTCTAATGAGGGATGAGTAGAGAGGAACAATGACCTCATTTTTTTCTAGATGAGAAACCTTTTGTGATGAGGTGTACCACATAGAAGGATTTCCTGACTACTGTGGAGATGTGGTTATCAAAGGAGAGACTACTGTCCACCTGTGTCCCTAGGTCACTTATCACAATTTCAGTGTTAAGTGTGCTACCGCCTATGTGGTAGTTCATCGGCTCAGAGTTATTCCCAAAGGGGATGACAATGCATTTTTTTGACATTGCACTTGAGGCCATGGCTTTGACACCAGGCATCTGTCTCTGTGAGGCCCTTTTGTAGAATGTCCACATCATTAGGGGATTCAACAATTGCACCTAGTTTGCAGTCATCTGCAAACTTTGTTAGCCATAGTCCCTCTGTGTTAGCCTGAACTTCAGAGAAGTAGATGCCAAACAGGAGAGGACCCAGGACTGAACCCTGTGGTACTCCAGTTGTCACTGGTCTAGAGTCAGATTTGGAGTCGGCTACTTTCATGGTGTGGGTTCTGTCAGTAAGCCAGTTGGCAACTCATCAGATTTATGCCTAGCTTATTGAGTTTATCTATGATTCCAGAGTGGGGAATGGTGTCAAAGGCCTTGGTAAGGTCAAGATAGGCTGTGTGAACCATGTTACACTCATCTACAGCTCTGGTGACTGCTTCAAAGAAGTCAATCAGGTTTAGGAAACATTATCTACCTTTCACAAACCCAAAGTGGGTGGGGTCCAGAGTTTGGAGGTTACCTATGTCTTTGTTTATAAGTTCCATGATGATACATTCCATGGCCTTGCATATCAGGCTCATCAGGCTAATGGGGCGGTAGTTCCCGTGGCAGCTTCTGCCTTGTGGAGTAGGATAACCATAGCTGTGTGCCATTCAGTAGGCACAAAGCCTGAAGTGAGATTATGATTGAACATGGTACTTAGGTGGGGTGCCAGTTCATTTTCTAGTTAATGCAGAACACAGCCTGGGATATTGTTTGATTCCATGGATGCTGTATTCTTAGCTTTAGAGAGTGCAGTTGTTACCTGTGCAGCCATGATTACAGTGACTTTGCATTCTTCCGGTATTGAGATGGTCCCTTTAGGGGGTGAGAGGAGGGTAAACTTTTCACTGAACCTATCTGCCAGGATGTTGGCGATATCAGTTGGTTCTGTAAATTTAGTGCCATTGTGCTGTAACTCAGAGCAGATCTGAGTGTTGCCATTGAGATTCTTGACATAACTCTAGAATGCCTCTTGGTTGTCTTTAGAATCTCTGACGATTTTGTTTTCATAACTAGCTTTAGAGGATTTTATGAGGGATCTCAAGTTCTTACTGAGGCTGACAAGTGAGTTTTTCCAATCATGGGATTTTACTCTTTCTTGCAACAGTTTCTTCCATCTGTTGTAGTGTTTGTTTATACCAGGGGACCACGAGATTGGCTTCCTTTTTTTGGAAAAGAGCATCTTGGTTCTATTTGGGATGGCACAATCCATGCACTCGTGTATGTGTTCATACAGTGCATTGGTGTAAGATTCAGCAGTCATACTTCTATTTTATGTCTGCATGGGTGTCGTAAAGTTTGCCACTTCTGTCTTAAGAAGCATGATGTTGGCTTTGGAGAATTCTTTTACAGTGGTTTCCTTAATGGGGATGGGGGATGGGATGTGGATGTCTAGGGTGATTATCTTATGGTCGGATCTGACCAACGAGGAGCTGACATCTTGTGTGGAGCACTGTTCGTCCATGTTGGTAATGACCAGATCTAGGATATTGCTGCCCCTGGTGGGGGAATGGATACATTGATCCAAGGCAGTGGAGTTAATGAATTCCAAAAAAAACATTGAGCAAATGTATTAGTACATCAGTAGTTTTCCCAGTGAATGGTGGGGTAGTTGAAGTCACCCAGTATTAGGGTATTGGTTTGTACCTTAATATTTTCTAGTATGTTAAGAAAAGTGGAGTAGGAATTTTGTGGCATGGTGGGGGATCTGTAGCAAGCTACAATTTGGATTGCAGTCTTGCCCAGTGTTAGTTGCACTTGGAGAATTTTGGATGCATTATGTTGGGCAACAAGCCTGGAGGTGTGGATATCCTTAATGAATATCGACACGCCTCTGCCTTTAGTGTTTCAGTCCAGGTTAGTTGGCTGAAAGGTGTGGTATGAATTATAGCCTGGTAGTGCAGGGGTACTCTCTGGAGCCTTGAACCAGGTCTCTGTCACTGCACAGATGTCGATATTCTCCATTTTAAGGAGTGCCTCGAGTGAGTGCATTTTGAGATTTAGACTTCTTGCATTGAGTAACACTACCCTCAAATTTTGCTTACTTATACCTGTTATGGTGGTGATTTTGTCATTTGAACCTTGCCTAAAAAAGGCACTATAGGGGTGGCAAGAGCCTTAGCCAGTATCCAGAATCCTAGGGTTGACAGGTGCAGGACATCTCTGGCAAAGCATTGTGGTCTGTTGATCATGTCATCCTGGGCAGACAGATACTGGATCCCCTTAGAATGACACAAGAAGTTTAGCCAATTGTTGAAGTCAATCATTTTGTCCTTGTACTGTGATATAATTCTGGGTGATGGCAGGATGCTACGCAGGGCTAGGGTCATACCTGTCTTGGCTACAAGATCTGAGTGCTCCTCCATGTCTCTTTTCATGTAGTCCCAGGGGGTACATCTCAGGTGATTCACTCCAACATGGACAGTGACAAAGTCATATTTGTACTTATTGTGGAGTGACCTGAGTGCATGCATTATGTGGTGGATCCTGGCACTCAACAGGCAGCTGACTGTAACTTTCACCTTTTTTAGCCTGGTGAGTGTGCCTGACTACAGAATCACATATGACTAGTGTATTGGGTATGTTGTTTTGCCTTAGGGGCTGAGGTTGGGTGGCACACTGGTTTTGTGAGCTGTGTGTCACTTGGGTTGTGTTGGGGGTGGTACGGTTGCTTGCTTTTCGGCTTTAGAGGTCTCTGTTGCTTGGGCAGATTTTTATTAGGTGCCTCCCTGAATGTAGGTGTGTGTTTTGTGCTACTATGTGTGGGTTTTGGTGGTGTAGGTGTTGAAGGACTCTGTGTTGAGTGTGGTGTGATGCACGTGTTTACCTTCTCCTCTTGACTGACTAGTCCAGTCCTGGCTGGAGAGAGCTTGGCTTCCAGTTTGGCTTCCAGTATAAGTGCATCTCTCACAGGTTGTGGTGTTGGGTGGTAGGAGAAGAGAGTTGTCAGTGTACATGAGGCAATTGCTACATTGCCCAAGGATGTCCAGATTCACCAGGTAGACAGGAGAAAACACCGGGAGCTGACCCTTAGACATGCCTGGATAGGTGCTTATTTATTTAAGTACAAAAACTGTTTTCCTCTTTAATTAGTAGGGAAGTTTTAAATTCCGCAACAGGACTGGCTAACTTTATAGAGTATTATGTCATATTCGCAATTTATAGATTATCTAGTGCTTATAATGAGTTCTAAGGAAGTGCCGAGCTCAAAGAATCAGGTTTGAGTGATAAAACTGAAAAACTGGCTAGTTCTAAGAGAAAATTTGAACAGCAGACTTTCTGGCACCCATAATAGTTTAGCTCTACCTAAGCGGTGCTGTGCGATGCACAAACTCATGCAAACCCACACAAACATGGGTTTTTAAGGAAGAAAGTTGAAAGGGATAGAAAGAAGCCTCAAACGACCAATAAGGTACAATTTCTGAGCTGGAAACCACTCCGCTACTGACAGATAGGCTGTTCAATGCTTACCACTCTCACTGATAAGCAGAAAGACTTCCCTCTACAACAGCAAAGTCTGGACAAGTCAAAAACACAAAAATAAAGTCCTGAAACCAGCAAATCTGGGATGAGGACTATTCTAGTATAGAAAAAGGTTGGAAATGAGCAAACAGATAATAATGTTTTTTTTGTTTTTGTTTTTGTTTTTAAGTATAAATTAAGCAAAAAATGCAATTAAACAGTAAATAAACACAGAAAAGGCTATCACACTCGAGTATGTAGCCTACAACAGTAAATGCAGTTTAAACTTTAAATTTAAGCAGAAACAAGTGCACAGACAGTAAAATACAGTAGAAATATGAGCAGAACTACTTTAAAACAGCTTTTAGAAGTGTGACTGGCAAAAATATTCAAGAAAAGACAAAAATGTACTTATAATTAGCAAAAATGCTCTCTCATTTATGGTGCTGTAGTAGTCTGCAGAATGCCCAAACAGGATCATCTGAGCTAAAACAAGTGTAAACCTGTGCAAACAAGGGTTTTTAAGGCATAAAACTGAAAGGGATAGAAAGCAGCCCCAAACAGCCAATAAGGTACATTTTCAGAACTGGAAACCAGTCCTCTAGTGAGAGATAGGCTGCTGAATACATACCACTGTCAGTGATAAGCAGAAAGACTTTTCTCTACCACAGCATGTCTGGACAACTCAGAAACACAAAAATAAAGTCCTGAAACCAGCAAATCTGGGATCCGGACCATTCTAGCATTGAAAAAGGTGGTAAACAAGCAAACATATAGTTTTTTTGTTTTGTTTTGTTTTTGTTTTTTAAGTTTAAATTAAGCAAAAATGCAATTAAACAGTAGATAAACACAGAAAAGACTATCACACTTGAGTGTGTAGCCTACAACAGTAAATGCAGTTTAAACTTTAAATTTAAGCAGAAACAAGTGCACAAACATAAAAATGATTAAAACAGTAAAATACAGTAGACAAATGAACAGAACTACTTTAAAATGGCTTTTAGAAGTGAGATTAGCAAAAAATATTCAAGTAAAAGCCAAAAAGATACTTATAATCAGCAAAAAGTCTCTTCTCTCTCATTTCTGGTGCTGTAGTAGTCTGCAGGACACCCAAACAGGATTTGCTGAGCTAAAAAAACATAATAATGAAGCAGTAGTAATGAACAAATAATTTCATTTTTGTAAATGTTTTTAAAATGTGATTTAGCCTTA
Organism: Protopterus annectens; assembly: GCF_019279795.1. Classification (NCBI taxonomy): domain Eukaryota; kingdom Metazoa; phylum Chordata; order Ceratodontiformes; family Protopteridae; genus Protopterus; species Protopterus annectens. The sequence continues at coordinate 751,652,480 of NC_056729.1, forward strand.
GCTAAGCTCTAATAAGCAATGCTAAGCCAAGCCAAACAATGCTGAAACATGACCTGTTTTAGCTCTGCTTAGCATTGTGCAGCTGCACTTAGCTGGTTTGGGCATTGCTAAGCAAACCCTGTTTAAGCAGCCCTCAGCTCAGCTAAGCTGGTTTGCACACTGCTAAGCATTGCCAGTTTAAGCATTGCTTGGCTGAGCTCAGGGGGTTTGCATGGTGCTAAGCAGAGCACCACATTTTTAAAAAAGGCTCTGTGGTAGCAAAGGGTGGGAAAACAGCCTTATTTAAGTACAACAGGTGGGAATACAGCCAGTATCTGGTGGAGTTTGATCTTGTCAGAGACTATGGCAGGAGTTGAAAAGGGTGTGCACTTCTGGGCACAGCAGTGGGGCACTCTGGAGTCCAGCATCACGACTGGACTCCCAGTAAAAGACCATGGCATCTGGCTGCTGCAGGGCCAGTACCAGAGGTCAGAATACAAATCAGAATCCTGGGACTGCGTGGCATGTGACCTCACCAGTGCAACTGGTTTACCCCCACAGGTGAGCAGGCACATCACCATTTTGATGACTTGAAGCATAGGAAAGGGGATCTCTTGGCCACTTGCATCCAAGATGCCCGAGATGACAATGTCTCACAAGTTTGTAAGTATTGTTTGCACTGTTACCAATAAGTAATCTGCATGTGTGATAGACAGGTATGCATAATGGTGTGTTTCTCTCCCCACAGCTGCAGAGGAAAGAGCTCGCAACCTGGAGACCTATGCAATGTGACTGACCAGGTTGTGCCATGAGTGTCGTGAGTACAGATATATCTTGCAGTCTATAGTAATATAAATAAAAAAGAGTACAGTAGTAATTGCCAGTAGGTATATTCTGTTTTGAGTGTACTGCAATGAACGTGGTCATAGACCTGGACTGATATCAATGAGTAATGCCAGGTACAGTTCAATATAGATGGAAGCATGAAACCTGCTAATGTTAGGGAAAGAAAGTTATTACTGTATTAATAATGTTAAGGTAATAAAGTACAACTGCATTCATAATATTAAGGAAATAAATTCAACTGCATTCATAATGTTAAGGAAATAAAGTTCAACTGCATTCACAATGCTGAGGAAATAAAGTTCAACTGAATTCAGCATTGTTAAGAAAATGAAGGAACTACTGCATAAATCATGGGGTAGAATAACAGCTGTCTTGCAGCACTTGCATTTTCTAAAGTGTTCATCAATAAAGACTGTTAGATGTATGCCAATCACTGTTTTATGTCACCCCTAATAAAGCTGTGTTGTGCAAAATGTGTCTACTTTGGGCTGTTGGTCAAGAAATCGAGTATTACAGGTGCTGTGAAGTAAACATGGAAATAATACCATGAAGTGACTGAAGATTAGCTGATAGAGGTGTTTTGCTAAAGTGTAGATGTGGAGCTGTACTACAAGATATAATGCATTATGATATTTGTTCTGCACTAAGATCTGAACCTAGAATAGTAATGGGTAAGATATAATAGTGTGTTCATCTCAGGATTGTCTTGTGTTAATCATTGCATTTCAGCTATAGGCATTCCTAAACTTAGTTATGATGTTACAGGCAAGTATGAAACTGTAATAGCTGTAGACTGCAAATATACTATCTGCAACTGTATATAGGTCAGGTATTCAACCCAGCTCTCCGATATGGTCTGTACACATCACACATATTCCCGTCAACTAGGGGTTAAATGTGAACACCTGCATTCCAAGTATTAATACACAGTTCACCTACTATCACTGTCATGCATGATCACATGCATGTGTGTTCAAGTGTCACTGCAGTCTTGTATGACACTCTACCTCTATTACCAGGTCACAGTCTGCTACCAAGTGAGCTCTAGATATATATTAGTCAGTCAGCATTCAGCAGTGGCTCAGTAGCTCAGAGTGATAAATGCTAGGTATATTATACATTTTGTCACACAAGGACCAGGGTTCAAATCCAGGGACAAATACTACTAAATATTAATAGAAACTGTTATATATTGTTAGCAGATGCTCTCCCCATAGGAATTATAGGTAAATAAATAGCTGTAGTAGCTATTCAAATAGGTTACTAATTTGTGTGTCCAGATGCACCAAAGTGTTTACAGCAATGCTCAGCAATGTGATAAGACTGCAGTAAATAAAAAGTAAACAAGTATAATAGTAATACCAGTCATTAAAACAAATAAAACTGTTTAATCTCAGTGTGGCTGTATGCCTGGTTTGTTTGTGAATGCCTGCTGATAGTCTAACCCCATGCCTGCCAAGGGTGGCATGATAAGCATAAACTCTCTATGCTGTGCATGATACATTTCTCTCAAGTGTCATGCTGTAATGGACTGATCACTGTTCCCAAATCACTGGGACACAGATTTAAAAGCCACTATATTTATCTCAATAGCATAGTCACACTACTTCAGTCCACAGTACACCTTGGTAGTCATATACAGTGTGTACTCCTGACATGTAATTGTCCCCTGTAATTGTGCACCTGTAGGTGTTACAACTTGGTCCATACTGTCCCATGCAGATAGCTTGAGAGGTATGTAAATTCTACAGAAGCTATAGGGCACTTGTATACATAAATTAAGGACAGACCTGTAGAGTATATAAGGGTTCTTTTGCAATCAATATAGCCTATACTGGTAGTAATGGCAGATATTTCTCTCTACCCCCACCCCTTATCTGCATCATAATTTATTATTCTTATACATCAAGTATGGTTTACTTTTAACATATGGTGTGACGTTGTTCAATCTCACCGTTTGTTCTTACAAGTGGGTATGGAGCCGATCCATTGACTCCGAGTCGCCGCTTTCCAAGCTCAAGATCTTTCAGTATCTCGAGGCACAGTACCTATCCCATGATGTTCTCTGACTAATCCTCAGATCTAGTTTGCCGCTGCAATGGATCGCAAGTCTTCAGTGTGCTCGAGCCAGTGAAGGTTTATTAAGAAGTATTTCTACAGCTAATGCCGACTTTCATATGGCCGACGCCATATGATTGACATTCCGAAAGACCGACATCCTGAACTAGCACCATGTACCTATCTGTAAACACAGTAAAACTGTGTTATGCCCCTCTGCACCCCCCCCACACCCCCTGCTACTTAAATATTCTCACTCCAAGATCGCACTACAGTGCAGGAAAGGGGAATCTCCCAGCCCTGCACTGTAGCGGGATCTCTGCTATCATTTGTCGGCCTTTCAAACTTTCGCTCATATGGTGTCTGTCATATGAGTTTCGAACATTTGAAAGCCCGAACAAATGAAAGCCTCCCATACATATATATATATATATATATATATATATATATATATATATATATATGTGTGTGTGTGTGTATATATGCAGATATATATATGTATATATATATATATATATATATATATATATATATATATATATATATATATATATATATATAATCTATATATATGTAGCTATGTAAACTCTACAGATATATATGTATTGAATATGTGCCACATACAGATAGATAAGGGTAATCGTGTCTGATGGGGATAGGGAGAGACCGTTAGGTATACATAACTGTATGCACAGAGATATATCTACATCTCAGTTCTATAGGCAGATGAGGCTTCAGACATGGACTGAAACTAGCTAAGTGTAGGAGTATGACCATCAGTACTTACAGGGGGACTCCAGTCCAGACCTACCTGTACTCCAGTCCAGGATTTAGAGGGCTACAGTCATTTGGCTACTGCACTTGATTACACAGTCCAGCACCTCCCTGATAACATGTCCAATGGATTCCCCAGCTGTGTGCTGGCCACAATATCTGACTCATACCTAGGGTGTGTACTGATTGTATTTGACTGCACAGAGTTTTGCATCTTATGTCTGGTACGTTTTACATAGCAATGTGATTTCCTGGTACATCAGTGGCACATCATTATAGATTGATGTGTGGAACTGCTGACAGACATTTGAGTTCCTGACACCATACTCAGCAGGGAACCTATGCTACTTCACCACCTACTCTACTCTGCACTTTACATTTGTCTGGTCAGTAGTTCATCCTTCGCCTTATCTGTGGGCCTTTGTCCCGCTCCTGTTCCTGGCTTTATCCACAGTTGCAGCTCTATGTAGTCCATAATATATATGACCCTTTAGAGTGCCAACCCTCAGCTCCTTTATCAGTCCAATCGATATGACAGAAAGAACAGCAGGGTACACAGTTTTACCATCAATCACCACAGCAAGGTACACATTCCAAGAGGGGGAGAGGATGGAGGAGGTATTGACTCAAACAGGTGCAGTAGTAGAATATGATAATTTTAAAATGTACAATTATAGTAGTATTAGTTTGGAATCTACACATTTCTCTATATTCAAAAAGGGCCTGACTTTTTTTCCCTCTAAGCATTTTAATTTAAGTAAGACCATGACTGAAGTCAAGTTGATTTTAAGGAAGGTTAATTTTGAGGTCATATACAAACAAGATGATTATTATAGTGAAAAGAGCATGAGGAGGAAGAGTGTATATAATCCTCCTTTATACCTGATTTTACATAATTTTGAGTATTGTGTGGAATTTGAATTAGATAACTTAAGCAAACAACATAGAAGGAATCCCTATTATAATCTGACAAGAGAAGAAAAAAGCACATTGTATAGTTCAGTTTCTAATAAGGACATACACATTATGAAGCTGGACAAGGGGGGTGGATTGGTAATCATGGACAAAGTAGATTATGGGGGTAGAATGTTAAATTTACTATGTCAAGGTGACATTTACACCAGTGTCTCCAGTAATGAGGTAAACATTTTGTACTAGAAGATTTATATAGCTCTATATGATTTTTTAATGCAGGGAGCTATTGATAACAGTACTTATGAGTTTCTCATAAATTCACACCCCAGGATCCCTAACTTGTTTGGAATACCCAAAGTCCATAAAGATGTGATTAACCCCCCCCTTGAGGTTAATCGTTTCTGTCACCAGCTCAAAGACTTATCCTTTAGCGGTATATTTAATTAAATATACCAAATATATACTAAATAGGCCTTAATTTAAATCCATTTTATGACTTAAAGACACAAATATTAAAAGATTCTTGGGATTTTCTTCATAGATTAAATAGGGTTCCTTATTTAAACAATGCTTTGTTTGTTACTATTGATGTGATAGACCTTTTTACTGTGATTCCACATGGAATTTGTTTAGAATGGTGTAGTGAAGTGATACATGGGTAAGTTTCTGACTAGCACTGATTGTGGTATTTTATTGGAGATGATGGAATTAGCATGCGGTGGTGGTGCTGCGGTAGCGTTGTCGCCTCACAGTAAGATGTTGTCTTGTTCAATTCTCAGCTAAAGTGTCTTCTGTGTGGAGACATGCATGAATGGGCGTACCATCATTAAAGGTTGTGCGTCAGAGCTGGCAACTCAGCACGTAAAAAATCTACTGCCAGTCATTAGCAGTGGTGCGTTCCGCTGTGGCGACCCCTAACCGGGAAAAGCCGAAAGACACAACAATGTGTATTTTGAAGGAGAAGTATTTCAACAAAAACAGCTGTAGCCGTGGGTGCATCATGTGCACCTATTTTTTTTTCAAATTTGGTACTCTTTGAATGGGAGAGAAGGTATGTTATTAATTCTCCTTATTACAGACATTGTAATTTATATACTAGGTTCCTGGATGCTATATGTATCATCTGGACAAGTACAAAAGATTTGTTGATAGAATTTAACTAGTTTTCTTCCACAACTGAATTTCTTAAATTCACCTATTGTATTGCAGTGGATAATTATTTATTTATTATTTGTTTACTGGGAAAATCTGACTTGGATCAAAGCCACTTTTCAGTGGAGGGCATGGGAGAAATGCTCTAGACATATGTCTTTGTAACATGGGGGAAACTGGAATAAACCCACACAAACACAGGGAGGACATGCAGACTCCTCACAGAAGGCATTCTAAGAATCAAACCAGAGAACCTCTTGCTGTGAGGCGACAATGCTACTGCTGCACCACTGCACCATCCATAATAGTTTTAATTATTTAGATATACACATTTATAAGAATGTGGAATTAAAAAAAATGTCTAAAAAATTTATCGAAAGCTGACATATTGTAATTCTTTCCTTCATTTTAGTAGTGAATACCGGATCTATATCATATGAGTGAATCTCACAAATTGTGAATGCTCATAATATCGAACATACCAGACCTCAAAGTGCTTTTTCTGAGATTGCAGTACAGTGAAGAATGGGATATTTGTCCTTTCCTCACTGTAGTGTGATCTCGGAGTTGCAATATACATTTAGAGGGGGGTGTGGGAGGGCTGCAGGAATTTTGAGGTCGGTACATTCAATATTATGAGCGTTCGCAATTTGTGTGATTCGCCCATATGATATAGACCCATGAATACCCTTTAGTAAAGAAAAAATATATTGTGAAGGGCCATTTGCTAAGAGCAGCCTGCGTGTGTTCTTTAAGGACAGATTTTTTGGGTAAGAGTGAACACTTAAGGATGATGTTTATCCAAAGATTTTACCCTGATAAATTTCTTATGAATATTATTAAGGAAGTAACTTTGAGAAAGGGGTAGTAGGTATACCCCTATATTTTAACGCTGTCTGTTTGGAATATAATAAAGAATTCTACGTTATTAAATATATTATTTTAAAATATTGGAAGTTATTTAGCCGACTACCTGGGACTTTGAATATTTTTTAAAAAATTCCTAAGTTTGTATACAGGAAGGGTGTTTGTTTACAAGATATGCATGATCAAGTGCATGTAGTTCTCTGCTCAACAATTGAAATAAAACTGGTATGTTTATATGTGATTACTGTAAAAAGTGCACTTATATCAATAATGCTGAATTTATTTATTTGGAAAGCCACGGTGAAGAGCTGAGGTCCCAGTCATATTTTAACTGTAATTCAGTTAGTTTAGTGTACATTTGCACTTGTAGATGTGGTGCTCTCTATATAGGAAAAACTGAGAGAGGACTAAAAAATCATATATATGAACATGTTTATGATATAACACATAATGTAGACTAATGCTATGGCTATGCATGCAAAAAGTTGCAATAATATTAATTTAAAGTTTTTTGTTTTAGAACAACTGCAAAAATATCCTAGAGGAGGAAACTGGGAGATCCTCTTGGAGTACAGAGAGCTGTTTTGGCAATTCACTTTACAAGCCAGTGGATATCCAGGCTTAAATTATGTCATTTCTATTATTCTAGTTTTGAGGTTGAGAACAGCAAAATTATTGTATGCGCATTCTTATACATTATCTAAACATATTATTCAAGTGTATTTAGGACAATAGTTTTACAAAAATGTTTTCCAAGTTATTTTTACACTTACATTTTTGTATTTCATGGTTATATTTAACATGCTGATTGTAATAGTGCTTTATCTTTAATCAGGTTTGATTGTTTAATTGAAAAGGTCTTTTTATTGGTGGATTTTAAATGATCATTTAACTTGAGTATATATATATATATATATATATATTGCGTTAGACAATGTATGTCTTTAGTTCTAATGAAATTCAGGGTGTTTGAATAAAAGAGCTAAACTGTTGTGTTTTACTTGCTGTGATTTATTAAAGAATTTGGGATTACACCTACAGACTACTTATTTCTGCTAACTGGTGTTCTGAAGGCAGTGTTTTGTGTTTTAGTGATACTTGGTTCTGCTTTTGTGCCACTTTTTGTTTCTATTGATTTATTCTACTCTCCTAAGAATAACAGTTCCAATTTCCAAGATGGCTCCCAATAACTAGTTCAACAAGTTCATAGGTTCATAGGTTCATAGCTTGGTCCTAGGCTATCAGCCCTAGGGCCTATACAAGCCTAGCCATAACAATTCCCTGGATATTTCTTCCCACACTATTTACTTCCCTGGACCCCTGTCTAGCAGGGCGACTGACCTGATCCCCGGGGTGAATTTCCTTTCTCCCATCCAATCGTCAAGGTTCCTTTTGAAGAGGTCCAAAGAGGCACTCTGCTTGAAATGTATGAGCAATCTATTCCACAGTCTGGGGAGTCTCTGGGTCAGGAACCTATCCCTCCAGCATGTTTTGTTTATTGTGATGACAAGGTTTAGATCCCTGGAGCGTGTGGCTCTGAGGGATTGGGATTTCTTTAAGTGTAGCATGTCCAACAGCTCTGGGTTTGACATGGCCTTGTATGTTAAGCAGAGATCACCTCTGAGTAGGCGATATGCGACAGAATATAGCTGGAGTTTTTTAAGGCGGACAGCGTAGGGCATCTGCTTTAGGCCTGTGTTTCTTTTAGTGAGGTATTTCTGCGGCCTTTCCAGTTGTTGCAGATGTCTTGAGAGGTACATACCAAACGGGGCATTGTATTCTATAATGGGTCTAATGAGGGATGAGTACAATGGGACAATGACCTCCTTTTTTCTGGATGAAAAGCCCTTAGTGATGAGGTGTGCCACATAGCAGGATTTCCTGACTGTTGTGGCTATGTGGTTATCGAAGGTGAGACCACTGTCCACCTGTGTCCCTAAGTCTCTTATCACACTTTTGGTGTTTAGTGTACTGCCACCTATATGGTAATTCATGGATACATGTTTTTTCCCAAATGGGATAACTATACATTTCTTGGCATTGAGCTTGAGCCCATGGCTCTGGCACCAAGCATCTGTTTCTGTAAGGCCCTTTTGTAGAGTATCCACATAATTTGGGGATTCAATAATGGCTCCCAGTTTGCAGTCATCTGCAAACTTTGTTAGCCCAAGTCCCTTAGTGTTGGCCTCTACTTCAGAGAAGTAGATGCCAAACATGAGCGGTCCCAGAACTGAACCCTGAGGTACTCTACTTGTCACTTGTCTGGAGTTGGATTTGGAGTCGGCTACTTTTACAGTGTGGGTTCTATCAGTAAGCCAGTTAGCAACCCATTGGGTGATGTAGGGATCAACGCCCAGCTTAGTAGGTTTATCTATGATTCCAGAGTGGGGGATGGTGTCAAAGGCCTTGGCAAGGTCGAGATAGGCTGTGTGGACCATCCTACCCCTGTCCATGGCTCTGGAGACTGATTCAAAGAAGTCAACCAGGTTCAGGAGACAAGATCGGCCCTTCACGAGCCCAAACTGTGTGGGGTCCAGTGTTTGAAGGTTGCCAATGTCTTTGTTTATAAGTTCCAAGATAATACGCTCCATGGCCTTGCAGATAAGGCTTGTCAAACTGATAGGACAGTAGTTTCCTGGATCCAAGGTGGATCCCCCCTTGTGGAGTAGGATAACTGTAGCTCTGTGCCACTCAGTGGGCACGAAACCTGAGGTGAGGCTATGATTAAACATGACACTTAGGTGAGGTGCCATTTCATATTGTAGTTCATGTAGTACACAGCCCAGGATGTCATCTGGTCCCATGGATGCTGTATTCTTAGCTTTGGAGAGTGCGTTTTTTACCTGTGTGGCCATTATTACTGGAATTTGGCAATCTTCTGGTATTGAGATGGGCCATTTAGGGGGTGAGAGGGGGGTGAAGTTGGCACTGAATCGATCTGCCAGGATATTGGCAATATCCTTGGGATCAGTATATATTTTTTTTCAATAATAAATCTTTAAACATATATACATTATATACATGAATGCTTCCAACAGTTGCATAAGATCATTATACATTGAGATAAAATTCTGAAAAGAGTATTAAAAGATCTAGTATCAATATACAGGCTTATCAATACTAACTTCCATATTAAGTATGTACTTGGATCAGAACGTTAAGCTAACACAATATTAAAGATTTGTTTTGTATTATTTATATTTTTCTTATGATCTTTGATTAGTAATTTATGTGCTAAAATATGTTTTATCGCTACACTTTTAAAGTTTTCCCATGAAGTCTGAGATGGATTCAGCCAATTTGTAGCTATATAAAGCTTCATTAACAAGAAAATAATTATAAGTATGATCATTTTGGATCTGTCTAGGAATATGAAGAATCATAAACTCCCAAGAAAGTGTGGAATGTTGATAACCCATTTTTTGTATTGAATTTTTAAAGAATTCCAAACTTTGAATATACATTTACAGCTCCAGAACATGTGTAAAAGGTCAGCTGTTTGATCAATACAATATGGACATTTAGGTGAATTTTTAGAGTTGAATTTATGCAGACTGAGACGAGTGTAATAAGCATTGTTAAATATCATCAGCTGAGTAAATAATAACTTTTGAAGAGATACTGATGGGATCAGTATATTTAATGCCATTCTGTTGTAGCACAGAGCAGATCTGAGCATTGCCATTTAGATTCTTGACATAGTTATAGAATGCCTTGTGGTTGTCTTTGGAATCTTTGGCAATTTTATTTTCGTAACTAGCTTTGGAGGATTTTATGAGGGATCTCAGTTTCTTACTGAGGCTGGTAAGGGAGTTTTTTGCATCCTGGGATTTTCCTCTTTTCTGCAACAGTTTCTTCCTTTTGTTGTAAAGTTTGTTTATGGCAGGGGACCACCAGATTGGCTTCCTTTTTTTGGATGAGAGCATCTTGGTTCTATTTGGGATGGCACAATTCATGCATGAGTGGATGTGCTCGTACAGTGCCTTTGTGTAGGATTCAGCAGTTGAACTTTCAGTTCCCGTCTGCATGGGTGTCATGAAGTTTGTCACTTCTGACTTGAGCAGCATGAAGTTGGCTTTGGAGAAGTTTTTTATGGAGATTTCCTTACTGGGGGGTGGGGTGGGATGTGGATGTTAAGGGTGATTAGCTTATGGTCAGACCTGACTAATGAGAGGGTGTGGAGCATCGAATTCCCATGTTGGTAATGACCAGGTCTAGGGTATTGGAGCCCCTGTTGGGACTATGGATTAGTTGATCCAGGGCATTGAAATTTATGAATTCCAAGAACCGTTGGGCAAAGGTGTTGGTACATGAGTAGTTTTCCCAGTTAATTTCAGGGTAGTTAAAATCACCCAGTATTAGGGTGTTTTGTTCTATCTTAATATTTTCCAGTATGTTTAGAAAGGTGTAGTGAGAATCTTGGGGTATGGTGGGGGATCTGTAGCAAGCTACAATTTGGATTGCAGTCTTACCTAGTGTTAGTTTCACCTGGAGAATTTCAGATGCATTGTGTTGGGCAACTAGCCTGGTGGTGTGAATATCCTTGGTGAATATTGACACTCCTCCACCTTTAGTGTTTCAGTCCTGGTTTGGTGGCCAAAAAGTGTGGTAAGAGTTGTAGCCTGGTATTGCAGGGGTGCTCTCTGGAGCCTTGAACCAGGTCTCAGTTAATGCACAGATATCAATGTTCTCCATTTTTAGGAGTGCTTCGAGAGTGCATTTTGAGGTTTAAACTTCTAGCATTGAGTAGCATTACCTTCAGATTTTGCATGCTTGTACCTGTTATGGTGGTGGTTTTGTCCTTTGAACTTTGCCTAAAAAAGGCACTATAGGGGTGGCAAGAGCCTTAGCCAGTAACCTGAATCCCAGGGGTGACAGGTGCAGACCATCTCTGGCAAAGCATTGTGGTCTGTCAATCATGGCGTCCTTTGTTCTTTATATAGAATGCGTTTTCAATTTAAATGTTCCAATAACAGTTGCAGATACTTAAACATTAAGAAAATGACAGGAATTAACCTCCTGTAACAAGAATAACAACTATACTTTCCAACATGGCCTCCAGCACTTAGGTAAACAAGTTATTTTTTATGCAAGAATGCAGTTTCAGTTGAAACTGTCCAAAAACAGTCGCAGTTCTTTAAAACTGCTAATTTAAACTAAGCAAGGTGTTCTTTATTAAAACTGCAGTGTCAGTCTAAATCCCATCAAAACAGTTACAGGTATTCAGATGCTCAGAAAATGGCAGCAAATCAGCTAATTTTACAAGAATAGCTACTAAAATTTCTAGGATACTCCGAAATACCTGGTTCAACAGGCTGCTCATAATGAAAAATACAGTTTCAGTTTAAATGCGGTGAAAAACATCATAGTAGTTTTTAACTGCTAAATCAAATCAACTGCAATAAAGTTTTACTTTTCTTGTTTAGAACGGACAGGGAAACATTTCTAGTCAGGTGGAAAATGTCTTACTTCAGAGCACATTTCATCTGAAAACGGGGCTGCTAACTTTGGGAGAGGAAATACACTGAATGGCTCTACATGAAAAACACATGAAAGATGTCAATAATCCTATCATCTTTTTTAGAGATCTCATCCAAAGAATTCTAAAAAAGCTGGTCAGAGATACATACCCATAAAGGAGGGACTCCTGTTTGATAGAGTTTGATTTGAATAAGTATTGTGCTATAATTTGCAAACTCGTGCATGCAATATTTGGACCTGAATTCAAAATTGCTTAAAAAGAATACCACTATGAAACTGAAGATTTTTCAGCTTATTTCTGCTGCTTTCTTTGGATTGCTACATACACTTCTTTAATCATTTCTCACTCCACTGGTTCGTGCTTACCTACTCCAAGACAAACCTCTGGTTCTTTGGGGATGAGCACTACAAAAACTCTTAATTTTGGTTTCCTCATTTGGGTGGCTGTGGAAAGAGAAGAGAAATCCATATTTAAAACAAGCTCACTGTGTATTTTTCCTGTGGGTGGGGAATGCTAATCACAAAAGTATTGTGAGTAAACTGATTGGATAAAGATTCTCACAGCAATCCCCACCATATGCACAATTTTAAGAATTTCCCATATTTGATTTTAAATATTTGGGCTGATTTCTTTCCTTCTTCACACGATAGTTCTATCCATAAGTTTTAATGGAGTGTCCTCAATTAATCTTCAAAGTGGCTATTCTCATGTTTTATTGTGTTGCTTTGGCTGTAACTGATTTTGAAGGATAGCGTTTTAGATTTCCACTGCTTCTGATAGTTGATTGCAAGCCAATAAAAGTAGTTATAATATGTTAATTGTAATGACTGCCATTGACTTTGCAGTGCCCAATTAACTATAAACTTTTAAAATTCTATTGGGAATACACCAGTCTATAGATTTATAATAAGCACCCAGGTGTCTTTGTTCGTGGTGAGTATATCTTTACCTGCATCACTGCACATATGGATATAGTCTCACATATACTGGAGCCTGTTACAAAATGAACTTCTAGAAAGCAAACAGAGCAGCTGCTACTGGGAGGCTGCCCTTTCTCAGGATAAGCTTGGGGCCACTTGTTGGTTATGATTAGTTATTAGCTTTTACTTGTACATCTCATGTAACCATTCTTTAATGGAGGATAAGAGATCCAAACCTTATGTACCTGACATATTTGGAATTAAAATCTTGCTTACTGTACACAGTTATGACTGGTACTTTACTATGATGTTGTTGTGCTTTTCATTTTTATTATGAAGTTCCTGTCTCTTTTTACTGGATTGCATTATTTGTTAGCGCTACTTCCAAGCCTGGATTTATTTTATTTATTTAATTATATCTATTTATCTTTTGTTGACCTGGTTAGTTCCACTAGGTTAGGCTAGTAGTGTCTTTTCGTTAGAGGCCAAAGGTAGTATACATGATACTGAATACTATTTACTTTATTCTACTGCCCTGAAGAGGGTAAGATCACGGATCAGTTTATGAGAGTTATGCATGATTGTGCATACAACTGGATACTTTTAAGTTCTAACTGAGGATTAATTTAATATTGGCTTCTTAAATGAAGCTTCTAAGTGCTAATGTTAATGGTCTTCACTCTACTGTGAAGAAAGCTGGACTGTGCAGTTGGTTGAGATGTGAGTCCACAGACATTTTTACTAGCAAAAAAAAAAAATCATAAATCATGGCTTAAGCACTTGAAATGATCCCAGTTGGAGTACACCTATGCAGTATCATCAGATTACCTGTCAGGAAAAATACGAGGGGGTGGGTCACATATTGATTAAGCCAAACATTCCAACTCTGTAAATTTCAGATATTTTTCTACACTAGACGGAGCTGTGAGAGCATCCATCTTATGTCTCTTTTAGCATCTTAATTATCTCTGCTTTTGATACCAACATCCGGCTATTGTTGTGAAAGTGTAGCCTGTATTCTAGATTATACAGGATAGAACAAAGAACTCCACAGTCCTTACTGGAAATGTTATCTGTCTCTCTATTGTCCAACATAGCATCTCTACTAGTCCACTATATGTTTCTACCTTAGCAAACATATTCTTTTTCACAGATTAGGATATGCCTCTCCGAGACCTGACATACTACACTTCTCCCAGACAAGCTAAATACACACATCATGCCCAGAGGAATGGCACCTTCAGAAAGAGTGATTAGCTATATCAAGCAAAGCCTTCCCCTGAACATTTTATTTCCTTCCTGAGTTAATAATTAGCATTACTGATACAATGTATCAACGTTTTTCCACCTGTACTGAGGAAGGGTCCACATATATCATCCACTCCTTCTATTCACAGGAGTAAGAAAGTACTTGATGCTAGATGTTTTTCTGTTTACACTTGCTATGGATCTGATAGCTATAATGCCATGATCCAGGTTAGTTTAGTGTTGTTTAGATGAATAGGGGTCAAATGTCATACGGTGGTTGGCCCTTTTTGCAGATGACCATCACTTCTTTCTCTGGAGCCCAACAATCAAGATACTACTATGTTTGAAAGGCTTACTTAGATGGGAATTCATCTTGGGCTATAAAGTCAACCAGACTGTCTGCTATGTTAACAAAAAACCTCATTCCCTGGACTGAATTTAGGACCCAGTAAAATTTTCAGTGGGATCACACTAATATTAAGTTTGAGGATCCATCTTGATCCCTCACTGGCTATCACCATGACTAGATAAACTATACAAGAGATTATAACTGAATAGCTTGGGGAATAGAAGAAATTAATTTTATCTCAAGTTTTAGGTACCTTAATCAAAATGATCTTATAAACAAAGTTCTTCTACCTTTTCTAGACTATAATACAATACCTGCTAAACAGATTACTCAGTATGTGAGACTGTTAGATCCCATCATTCCAATAGGCACCTGGGTGCCACTCAGCTAGTGTGCCTTTATTGTATGTTGCGAAGGACAAAGGCAAGGACAGCGTACACTCACCAAGTCTCTATCTAGCCTACCCAGCCTCTTGCCCTAGGATTGAAACTTAACGGTTCTCCATTTTAGAAACTCTAATCTCAAGTCTGCGTCTAGTAGCTGACTGAAACCCTGTTTCTAGTTCTTGTCTATTCAATAACCTTTTTTCATTCTTTGATTTCCCACTGTCTGTCACTTAAAGCTCTAGCCTTGGTCTGCAGGAATTTTAAGTCTCTTGAGTTCTCTGCAATTCATTCACATAATGTATGTTGTATTTTGAGTGATACTCAGTGTCAGTATCAACCTGGGAGTAGTCTGGTCTTTCCTATTGTTTACCTTTAATGGGCTTTACATTTCTTTATCTTCTCTATGTATGTTCAGGGCACTCTGGTGGAGTAAAGGGGCATGCATATCTCTACATATACAACTTTTTAGTGTGGGCTGCATAAGTCATTGAACAGTTACAGCACCTTTACAACCTAAATCCAAATTATTATTATTTCCCATATCTCAGATCCATGAAACCTATTCTTAATCACAGCCCACTATTAACAGTTCTTGAAGTATCTAAAACCATTGCATTGAAGAGTCACCCCTTAAACGATATGCTGTTTTCCTCTTTTCTTCATACAGTCCTTCACACCAACATATATTTGCTGTGCAAACTAGTTGTTTGGATATGTTTTCACTGTCTTTTTTTAATACCACAGAGACTGGCAACTATTTTTCCATGAATCTCTTCAACAAGCTAGAGGTGCCTAGATACAGTGTGCATTGCGATGTGACAGTATATTGTTGAGATGCTAGAAACTTTTGCATCCAGTTGCAGATAGTTTGGTCATTAGATACTGAATATTCAGGTTTGCTTACAAGCCATTACTAAACTCTTTTTTGGGTCACCATTTATCAGAAAATAAATAATGAAAATGCTGAGCTGAAAAACATAGAAAAACACAAAAAAAAATCTATTTTTTTGCAGGGGGCAAGCCTCCTTTTACTCCCCCACCACCCTAAATTATACATGCCAACTCCATGATCACACTACAGTGGAGAAAATGGCAAAAGCCCTGCAAAATACTCCACTGTCTGACACATTACAGCACAATGCAGCAAAACACACCGTTGTATTAAATTTTTGAACAAAGCTGGTTGACTGTGGATTCAGTGTTCCGTGTAACCAAGCCAGATATTCATATCCCCCTAGATGATTACCCTTTATTGCTTCTGGTAGTCTCCACTCCTGTTACAGCGTGCTTTAATCCTTCCTCATTATAGCCCTAGCAACAATAGAGACATTTCCCATAGGAAGAAGTCCCCTAACCCATATATATTGTGTGATTGTTAGACTATAGTTCACCAGATACAGCAAGAAGGCACCATAATTACTGCCTCTCTTAATTGTCTCCCTTAAATCGTTCTTCGTGTTTAACTGCAACATTTCTAATGCTCTGCCGTGCCCTCTAAACACAATTGCCATTCTCTGGTTTCAGTATTTTACCTCTAATTCCTCCTTCTTCCCCAAAATCCTCATGTAAAGGAGGAAATGTATTTCCCTTCAGGCAGGTGAATCCCATCTCTGCCATTTTAGTCCTTTATTGCCCTCTCTTCTTTGGATATCTTATTCCTGCTCTTTTTTGTACATAGATAGTATAAATTAGAAATAGCAGGTTTTGTTATGATTGGCATGATTTATAACTGACCTATAACAACTGAATAAATAGTTCTAATTATGAAATGCTTAATAGGAACATTCAGTATTACATAACAAGACACCCAGCTGTAATGTATTTCTTAATCTCAGTTGCTTTATTAATGTCACTATATTTACTAAAGCCTTAAATAAGGTTATGCAAAAATAAAATTAAAAACAAATGCTCCCTCTTAACACATTTTATGGTGCTATGTGAAGGATGTTTACTTATTTACTTATTTATTTTTATCTATATGTTAACCCACTTGTCACAAATATCTCTTCAAAGGGGTGACCCAGGATCACTGTCTGCTAAAGTGACTTGGTCAGAGCCACGCAGAGTACAAATGAAGACCGAAGAAATCAAATCATGTACCACACACTACAGGAAGCAGGCTGCTAACAACTCAAAGCCTTCGTTATTTGCATTAACTGCCCGACAGTATTTACTAACACCTTAAGCAGCCAGTCAGCCACCATTTTTGCTGGGAAAAAGAAACTCAGAATACTTGGTGAAAACTCTTGCAAATATGGGAAGAACATGCAAATTCCACATAGGAAAGGATACAAAGTCAGGATAGAATCTTGAAAACGGGAATTTGAGGTAGAGATCTTTACCCAGTCACAATCTTTAGCTCCAAGCAGTTTACAAGATTGCATGTTGCACTGCTGTGTGTGATCTAGTATGGTTAGATTTGTAAATGTAGGCAATATCTTCTGCAGCTTCTCTGACGCTTTAATTATTTATTTGCATATTTACAGTACTGATGGAAAAAAAAAAAAATATATATATATATATATATATATATATATATATATATATTTAAAAACATGCAATCTGTGACCACTCTATACCCATATATTATTCATCGAGAAATAAAACTATAATTATCCTAAACTGAAAGCAGGCAATTCTACAATTCTGTTGTTGAAATAGTTCATCATTTTTAAACTGGAAAAAAAAGTCAAACTGGTGTTACACAGGAAACTTCTATGAACTATTGTTGAGTGATACCACTCAACATACTATGCTAGTACTGTGGCATAGTAATATGACGTTTAGACAACAGTTCTGGTGTTTAGTCCAGTCATCATCTGTGTGGAGTTTGCATGTACTTGTGTCGATTTTGTCTGGGTACTCTGGTTTTCTTCCAGCTCCCCAAAACATGCAAGTTCATTTTCTTCAGTATATATACATACACACACACACACACACACACACACACACACACACACATATATATATATATATATATATATATATATATATATATATATATATATATATATATATAAATATAGATATATACACACACATATACACACACATATTTATATATATGTGTCTACTTTGTTTTATCGAAGTTTCAAAACTTCAAAATCCATATAGCTGAGTCCATATGATCGACATTTTGAAACTTTGAACATTTTGCATTGAGATTGCCATACAGAGCGGAACTCAGCATTTGCAGTTTTCCTCACTGTAGTGTGATGTTGGAGTTGGTATATTTAATTAGCAGGGGGTGTGGGGGTTGCAGGCGCTTGCCCCATGCAAAAATGTGAAGGTAATGTTTTTTGTGTTGTTTTACTATTTTTATTGTAGTTTTGAAGTTTCGAAACTTGGCTGATAAAGATGCACAGATAATTCATGTAGACAATTAACAAATAATAAATAATACTTTTCAGAGGCAGTTGCATATTTTGTTTGCTAAGGTAATGACACACAAACATGAGGTATGTCTAAAAGCTTAGTTTTTTTATATGTCAAGTGATTATGTGTCATCTAAATTTTAAACTTCAGCAGGTTTTATCCATTAAGCACAAATGTTCTTTTTCTTGGAAACACCTGGATCACATCTTGTGAACTGGCATTGTTTAGAATCACACAGTTTGCTACCTAAAAGTGAGGAAGTCAAATCCAAGACAAAAACATAAAGCTCATTAGAATTTTACAGTCTTAACTCCTGAGCTAAGCTCATCTCCTCACAGCATGTTTGCATTATCAGCTATGACATGCTCCACTTTCTGAGGATTCACACTGAGGCTTCCAAAATGCTACTGTACATACAACATGTACAGGTGCCTAAAGACCATCTATTCTATTGGAGTCTCCAGCTTAAATGAACTGCAAGGGATATAAATGCCATCCATTTTTACAGTATTCACAGACTCTTTAAAGCAGTGGAAGTTTCTGTCAAGGAGTATATGCTATAAACATTTCAGCATGAATACTGTTATTCACACATAATTGTTAATACAACTCAAGGCTTCCAGTCATGTGAAGCCCCAGGTTGCCACAAAACTCTCTGTGAGAAAACCTTTGTTGGATTTGACTATCAGTTAAACACATTTGATTATCAGTTACACACATTCTTCATATTAAGTCATCATGATACTTTCAACATGGCACATTTGTGTTGCTTCAAAGATCATAAAATACTTAAGTGCAGTATCTTTAGGTATGTTGTGTGCAAGCTTTATCACAAATGTTTTACCTGTTTGGTTGGAGATCTCTCCATCTGCACACCTGATGCAGTAGAAGCAACAGGAAGGTTGACCGTCATTTATTGCCTTTCTATATCCATGAGAACAGCTTTCACTGCAAACAGACTTTGGAATCTAGAAAAAAAAAAAAGAAGTACAATCATCATAAAACTTCTTAGGTTCATAGGTAAGTACTAGGCTAGCTGCCCTTGTGAGCCATTTTAAGCCCAGCCACTTTCCCTTTTTGAGCTCAAATTAACCCATCCCATTTGGCTAGAGATTGGCCTTACCCATCCCATGGCCAATAATTATATATATTATTCCCTAATGCTTAAAACTGAGATTCTACCTTAGATAATTTGATTGGATCCATGCATCAGATAAAACATCTAGGAGCTGGCTAGTCTATTAGTAGTACAGGGGGCAGTCCTGTGTTTCCCATCAATAGATCTAAGTAGTGCTTGAATTTGGACAGGGATGTAATTTGTTTTATGTGTATGGGGAGTCTGTTGCAGAGCAACAATATCCTCTGCGGGAGTATCATCTGGGAGGTATACCCATGGGAAGCACTTATAAGATAGCAAGGATGTAACCAATGGGGAGTCTGTTCCAGAGCAGCAGTATCCTCTGTGAAGGTATCATCTGTCAGGTATCAGCATGGGAAGCACTTATAAGAAAGTAAGGACGTAACTACTTTTTTGAAAACAAAGATGTATTTCCTTGCTGTTTCATATTTTATGCCTTTATCTGTACACATTTATAGGTTCATAAGTAGTTGCTAGGCTTACAAGGAGGCAAAAACCATTAAAGAGCCTAAATGAGTTTCTCAGTTGCTCCAAAGCATTGCCTGGTTTAATGGCATGTCAAAGGACACATTGTAGGGTAATGAAGGCAGACAGAATTCAGCCTTGCACCAAAGAAATCATCTTGTGAGCAACCAACACATCTGCTATAAAAACATTATTTAAAGTATGTGTTATGTTGTGTATGTCAGGTAAGTTCTTTCTTATGTGCCATTAATAAGGGCAGATCAAAGAATTCAGCATCTGGATAAGTTTTCACATGTTTTTTGATGCTGTCAGAATGACTACTCAGGCTTGTCTAGTACCCTTTTCCTTCATTCAGCATTTACAGATATAAATCATTTTGGTATGTTCTTCTAGTACTTACTGTCAGTTACTTAGACCTCTGGCACAAAGACAGTATTCACATTTGTGAAGCCAGAATCATAGTCTCAGTGCATTTTATGTCAATCAGTTTACCACCAAGGAGATTGGGTCAAATGCTCTTAGTGTTGCTTCTTTTGTCAATTAAGAACTGAGATCAGATATTTATTTTGCCTCCCCACTTCAGCCCCCCCAGAAAAATGCCTGAGGCACAGCTGAATGTTGGGTAGAAAAACCTGATGGGGAGCTACCAACATATATTTCAATTAACTTGTGCAAGCGACTGTATGGGCATGTATGTTTATATACCCTCTAAATACCTTTTAGATAATGATAGTAAATAGACAAGCCCCTGGATTCAATAAACTCCATGTAGGAATACCTGTATCATACATGGAGTGAATGGTGTCCGTGTCCATATCCCCCTCTCAGCAATGCACCTTACATATTAATGAAGGTGCACTACTGAGTTGGATCTGCGGACATGGATACTGAATCAGTGCAGGGGGCATGTTGTAGTAGTGGTTGCAGATCTG
This sequence comes from Protopterus annectens, assembly GCF_019279795.1. Taxonomy (NCBI): domain Eukaryota; kingdom Metazoa; phylum Chordata; order Ceratodontiformes; family Protopteridae; genus Protopterus; species Protopterus annectens. Next base: position 751,673,366 of record NC_056729.1, read on the forward strand.
GAACACACATCCTGCACTATCAAAGTGCCATACAGCACTTTGCAAAATCCTTTTAGTGTCTATGGACATTGAAAGAGGATTTAGTATGGAATGCAATGCAATGCAGGGTGTGTGTGACAGGAACTGTAACACACCCCCTGCATTGTCAAAGTTCTGTACTGCACTTTATAGTTAAATAGTGTCCTCGGACACATACCTGTCAAACCCCAAGACCAATAAATCTGGCCAAAGCCTTGAAATAAAAGAAAGACAAAGGGACAACAACAGGGGAACATTTTAAATATTACCCTTACAAACTTACAGCTTTTGCATTATATTGTCAGGAATAGTATGTGGCCTGCAGCTGACATGCTGATATGCCCACAGTGAGAAATAGCTATTTAAAATACTTGTATTTATTTTCTTTAATTTATGTGTGAAGTTTATGTGTAGCTGAGTCGGTTTGTGCACTGCGATGCTTTGCTCAGCAGTGCTTAAATGTCTTGTAAGAACTATATAGAAATGTATAGTTAAAGTTCTTAATGCCGACTTAGCGTAGTGGTTCGAGTTTTGGCTTTGCGTGCAGTAGTTCACATTTCGAATACCAAGACAGGCCATTCAGCTTTTACATGAGAAAGCATTGTGAAATGATTTTTTATTCATTTAATGATGTAGTAATTGATATTTGTTAATCAGGGTAGTGTAGTTTGTGCAAAATTGCAGTGTCAGTGGATATATAATGTGAAATCCCCTCATGTAAACACAAGCGTCCCATACAGAACAGTCACACGCCAAAGTAATGTAATCAAAGAACATAGGAGAGGTCATGTAAAGTAAACTGTTTACACAGATTAATATTTCAGTAATGAGTAATTAATGTCCAATATGTGACTATTCATTAAATGAAAAGTGAGAATGCTTAGGGGTGCTTAGCACCTCTTAGCTGGTCTGAGCATTGCTTAGAAAATATAATTCTAAGCATCATTCAGCTCAGCTAAGCCGATTTGCACACTGCTAAACACTGCTTAGAATTTGCCACTTCAAGCACAGCTCAACTTAGCTTAGTGGGTTTGCGCATTGCTCAGCTTAGCTCAGAATTTTTGAAAATGGTCCAATGATGGCAAAGGGCTGAAATATGGCCTTATTTAAACTGCACAGGTGGGAATACAGGCAGAACCTGTTGTAGTTTGATTACTGGAAGAGCTATTCTGGAATTAGAGAGGGAGCGTGTTTTTGGGCACAGTGCTGGGGCATTTTGGAGTCCAGGGTCATGGCTGGGCTCCTTGTGCAACACCATGATGACAGACTGCTGCAGGGCCAGTACCAAGGCTCCCAATACAAATGTGAGGCTTGAGACCATCTGACACATGACCTCCCAGTAACACTGGAATCCTCCAAACTGGTGAGCAGGTATGACATCACTATGCTGACCAAAATCAGAGGAAGGGGAGCTCTTGGCCCAATGGATCAAAGCTGCTAGAGACAGCAATGCCCCAGTAGTTTGTAAGTATTTCACTCATAGCTGTACCAAATTCTAGCCTGAGTATGTGATAGACAGGTATGCATAATGGTTGTTCTTCCCCCTACAGCTGCAGGGGTGAGAGCTAGCAATCTTGAGGTACATATGGACAAATTGTGGAGGCTGAACCTTGAGTGTGGTGAGTACAGATCTTTGTTGCAGTATATAGTGCAATAAATAAGAAGGAGTATATTGTTTACTGACAGTAGGTATAGTGTGTTCTGAGTGTACTGAATAAATAAAGTTTGTCAGACCAATATTGATCTACAGGATATGCAGTGCTATTGAATGTAGAATCTGAACTGTAATAAAGTACTGTGTCATGTTACTCAAATAAAGACTTATACCACAGACTGTTATTTTTAATCTGGTATGTTGCTGAAGAAATAGAGTGTGTTCAGGTGCTTCACAGCAAATATGGCTTTGACAGCATGCATTGATTGAGGTTGTTCTGATAACCAGCTTTTATGCAAAACTGTAGATTGTGGAGATGTTAAACAAGATATAAATATGTCCTGCACTAAGATCTGAAACTTGAATAGTAATGTTTAATGTATTATAGTGTGTCCCCTGCAGCAGTGCCTTGTGTTAACCTTTGCATTCCTGATCTTATTATTTCAAAGGATTAATGCGCAGTACACTAACTATCTTTCATGCATGAATCTCAGGCATGTATGTTTAACTGTCACCTTAATCTTTGGTAACACTACACTTAGATTACAAGGTCAGACTGTCTATTCAAGAGAGTTGTTGTTGTTTGTCTTTCGGCTATTCCCGGTTAGGGGTCGCCACAGTGGAATTCCAGTCCGCTAATGATTGGCAGTAGATTTTTTATGAACGCCGAGGTGCCAGCTCGACGTCCAACCTTCAATGAAGGCACGCCCATTTATGTATGTCTTTTGAATGCCACCCAACCGCGGGGAGGACATGCAGACACCACACAGAAGGCACTCCCCACACTCCAGCTGAGAATTGAATGGGAGAACCTCTTGCTGTGAGGCAACAATGCAACCGCTGCACCACTGTGTCTACTCAAGAGAGTATTAGGCAGAATACAGTCAAGCAATAAACAGCAGTTCCCAATAGCTCAGTGTGATGAGAAATAGCTCTGTCATTCATTTTTACATACCCAGACCATGGTTTGAATCCAGGGAGTGGTACTAAGATGTGTGAATATTTATACTCAACTAATCTTGAATATTTGTAGAAACAGTCAGGTAGTGTTAACAGATATGTTCTCCACAGGTCTTACATGTAAAGAAATATTTGTAGTAGCTGCATGAAAGGTATACTAACAAACTGTATACAACTGTTCCACTGTCCAACACCATGCCTGCAAATGACAGCAAGATAGGTACATACACCATGCACTCTTCCCAGTACATGTCTCTCAAGTATCATGCTGTCATGGGCAGTGTTTACTGCTGCTAATTACCTTGGACACAGATATGAATCCAGGTGAAGTATGCCAGTAGCACACTCGTACAACATCAATGCAGAGTACACCTTTGTCAGATATGTAACCCTGAAATGTACAAGTCCCCTCATCCAGAGTTGTCCCAGTTTGACACATACCATTCCAGCTTGACAGTTTACCAGTTATGTATATGCTACAGGAGCTGTGGGCCATAGGTAAATGTAAAGTGAGAACAGACTTGTAGAGTATTGATCAGTACTGTTGTGAAAAACAGAAGCCTATACAGTGGTTAATAGATTTTTTTTGCTCCCCCACCCCTTATCTGCATCAATAATTATTATTCATATACTACGGGTATGTTGTTTTCAAAACATAATGTTGGCACTTGTGTTCTATTATTGTTCATATATTTAATTGGTTGCATGTTAACATACCTTGCTCAAATGCCATTGTTGGTGGCCTGTTGTCGTAAATGTAACTGGCATGCTGTTACAATGCTGACTGTTATTCCATTTATGCATGTGTTCTGTTTGCTATGCAGTTGTTTCACTTCTATTGTTCTGGGTTAATTGGAACACCCACACATGCTGTTATAACTAATCTTGAAATGTTTTGTTCATGACTAACCAATACATTTTGAAAAACCTCAACACCATAACACGTTTGGGAAGAAGATCCACTTGTCCTGCCTCATCTGGCCATGGCACTGAGCCCCAACATATCTGGGACCTGACCCAGAACTGCCTCCTCCGCTGGTCCTGCACCACCCACAGGTGGAACCACCTCAGGGGATGGGGCCCGTCCCCCCCTGAGTGCAGGCATGGAGAGGACCCTGTAACCTGCAAGAAGTTCTGAAGTACAGTGCACAGGGTCATCCAGACAGACTTGGATGGATGCCTCAGCCAGATCAAGGGCAGACTGGCACACCTCGAGGGGCAGTGTTCCCCTATTGTCCAGCCCCCAGCCCAGCCACTTTTGGAGCCATGAAGGGGCAGTGCTGACTGCCCATGTGTGAGGACTTTTGTCCCACTGTTTCCATCTGGGGGCTCATGGGCCTCTGATTCCCAATTACCCTCCCCATCCAAGGTGTTTACCCCCTCAAGTGTCATACACTGCCCCTGTCGACTGTCTTGTCTGTCTTGTCTGTCTGCAAAAGCAACCTCTTCTACCCAACTTATCTACCCAAATGTACCTACAACCTTTCCCCTACATCCCACTGTCAGCTTAAAAAAGGGGCATCTGTCCCCCTAAAAAACATACGCCCCATACATAGCTCTCCATTTCTCCCCAAGTATACTGACATAAATCAATTTACCCCTGAATTACTCAAGCAATATGTGTTGCCCACACCCCTTCCTGTGTGGTGTGAGCCACTAAATTCCAAATTGTCCACATCATTCACATCTGTTGCTGCAGAAGAAAATGAGAGCTATGGTTCTTTCCTACACCTGTCCTTTACATCCCTAGCTGCCTTTCACATTGTTTTTCCCCTGCTTGCCCCCATTTTACCACTTTCCTGTCACCCTTTTTTCTTTTCTTTTTTTGAAAGTAGCATGGGTTTATGTGGGAATAAGCAGCGCTAAGCAGAACCAAGCAGGACTAAGCACCTCTTGGAACTGTTTAGCATTGCACAAACCAGTGCAAACCTGCTTAAAGCTGCTTTAGTCACTCTAACTCATTCAGCCTCTGTTCTGCCAAGCAACAAAATGACCAGCCTTGAACCGAGCATTCTGTGCACAACAGTCACAGCAGTGCACCACTAAACTATATGAGCTGTGAGGTTTCTCATGCTTTTGTAAATATATCATGCATTACGGTCATTTAGCATTAGGGAAAAAAGTCATCACTCCCAATTCTCCAACCCACAACCTTACACACTACAGTTAGAGCAATGCACCACTAAGGCAAACCAGCTCTGGATATTTAGCAATGTTTTTGTAAAGATATGAATTACAGTTATGTAAAAGGACAAATATTAAACCCATGCAGATTATTGAACATAGGATCTTCTGCAATAAAGTAACAGCAACACACCAGTACACCAAACAGCTGCAGGTAATAACTGATACTTTTATAAAGATATCAGGCACTACAGGGATGTAACTGCAGTTAAAGAAAAAAATACATCACTGCCAATGTTTGAACACAGAACCCTTTGAACTACACTTAGAGGAACATACCAGTACACCAACTGACCTCTAGAGTATGACAGCTTTCATAAACAAATCCTAATTGCCAGTCGCACAGTACTGCAATATATAGTGGCTCAAATAACACTGTACTTGGCCCTCTGACACAGATACCGAACCAGTACACAGACAAATAAATGTTGCTGGATGTATGAGAGGCCTACAATATTAGGTAGAGCTGACAACTGCACAGGCTGTTGTTGAATATCCACAGTTTTCTCCATATTACGGAAGGATTGTCATAACACCTACCCTATCTGCCTACATATTGGCAAGCTAGTGCAGATTTGCGTTATGAAACAATAACAGACAGCTCTGTGTCAACATCATACTTATTGGAGCACACATGTCCATGCAAATCCTCTATTACACAGTGCATGCATGAACACGCCTTACAAATACACATGCCAGATTAATGGCTCTCTAGCTCTATCTGTAACATTTCTAGCATCTGTCAATATGTAAACACCTGCAGCCCTGGCATGGACAGCAGTCTGTGGCATGATAACTACAGGCATGTCCATACTAGATAGGAATAATTGAGCCCTTCAATGTCCTGTGAAAATGGTTGCCCCTACCACAGTCAGTGCCACCCACAGTAGCACTTTAAAGGCCTACAGGGTGGGACACATCTCACAACTATGAATATGTGTAGTAAGTGTTCACTACCACTCTCTGGATAGCACTATTATGTAACATATGCAACATAGACACATGTCTCACCTGGACCGTTATGGGTACCCTCAACCAGACCATGCTGGGATACAACAGCTGACACCGCACCCTCATTGACAGTAACAGCTTGCTCTACCCCAATGTCTTCAAAATCCCTAGTCTGACTCTTGGCCAGAATGCAGCAGCTGTGGCCTGCTACATATGCAGCTACATGTCCAGCTACCTGCTACAGACCTGACCTTCCTCACAAACACCTACAGCAGGGCATCCACCCAAAATCCAGACATAAAGATGTGAGGGGGGCTGAGGTTTTAAGGGGCATGTATCACAGTCTCACCATACAAACATATGCAGCTGATAGACCAGCATCAACTGGAGCAACATGCACAGTCAGATAGAAAAAAAGATGTATCACACTCACAACTGCCTGTTTCCTCACTGAACATAACACACATTTACACAGTAAACTGCTACACAATCTGAAATTCTGTTAACAATGGCCAGACATACATACCTCTCAACTGTACAGATTTCCACAGAATGTCCAGATTCTTTCTTTATATTTTTGTTCCATTTTCTCATAAACTTGTGTGTTTCTGGCAAATTGTTTCCAGATCATTGAGCGTTGATGTAATAAAAATAATGACAGACATTTCAGTTGCAGACTTGATACCCTTCAGAATATGTATGCTACTGCAAAACCTGTTATTCTATCAACTCTCTACATTTGTAAGAGCAAAATGTCAAAATTGTCCCTATTTTGGGGGCTTTTTCCCCCATTATTTATGGCTCTATATAGAGATCTTGCTCCAAGAGGTTGAGAGGTATGGCTACAGATGGTGGCCATACCTGTGACCACTGCATATGTCTGCAGATTGTCCTGATGTTTGACACATAATTTCTTTCCATCTGTCACAAAATTGTGGTTTTCTGACCAACATTTTGGATAACCATGACAGACTGACATTGCAGATTAATGACAGATATTGTCATGTATCAACACATACCCTTTGGGAAGTGCATTCAAATGCATGGCATGTTCTGGTATCTACTTTCCTTGTGTGTCACAGCAATATGTAAAGGCTGTGCTCAGTGTTTGGTGTTTGCACCAGTTTCCCATATGGCTTTAACCTGATGTCTTTGTGAGTGGTTGAGAGGTATGCTGGTGACCATAACACAGGTAAACTGCAAGGGGATGTACACACACACACACACACACACACACACACACACACACACACACACACACACACACACACACACACACACACACACACACACACACACACACACACACACCCACACACCCACACACCCACACACCCACACACCCACACACACACATACACACACACATGCACACTCACTCATGACCTGCTCTTGCTGAAAGCAAAACATTTAGCTGCCTAGTTTTACAAACAATAGTGCTAGATACATAACACAAACACCACAGAGTTACTGTAGTGTTGCAGTGTCTGCCAGTACTATTCAAGTGTGTGACAATTGCAGGGGCAGCAAGGATTGCCAATGGTGAGTTCATAGGCCCTTAACATGGTAGAGCCATCTGGAACATGCACACACTGCTGCATGAAGACATGCATTGAAACACACATGCATACAGAGTTGCCACTTTTGATATTAGATGACCTACCTATCTAGTTATGTACAACACACACTGATATAACTATTGCATGCACCAGAGTGCCTTTGTGTTAAAAATGTGTAACTGTGCTTGTAAGGTGGATGACATCTGTAGGGGCTGTAACTAAATTGGCAATAGGAGAGTTAACAGGGTGGAAGAGACACACAACATGTTATAACCATTGCATACACACAGGAAAGACAGCCACAGGGAATATGCATACAGAAACACATACACTCACACAGTTGGCAATGCTCAGATTAGAACACCTACCTATCCACTTGTATGCACTATAGTGTTACGTACTTACGCACACATTACATGCACCACAGAGATTATATGCCTGGGTCATAATGTACTATCTCTTACAACAATTAATGTTGGGAATGGCTTCATGGATGGAGAGGATACACCACCCAAAATAGCAACTGGTCTCATATATTGCTCTTACAAACCTGGACAAGTGATGAAGTAACAGACTTTGCATCAGCATGATGTTTCAGACAGGTATGAAGTCTGATGCTGACATGTGTGTCACTACAGCAACTGTCACATATTTGTCATTGATTTGTCATAAATGCCCATTGTTAGGGGACACAGACCACATATATGTTGCAAACATATGGATATTCTGCATACATCTGTACAAATGTCTGGTATGACCTGCAGAGTTTAACATGGTGCATGTAAGGCAGATGCCATTAACAAGCTCTTTAACACACACAACATCAACAGGGGATACGCTTCACACACAAATGCACCCAGTACTACAGTTAACTGTATTGAGATTCAAACACCTACCTATCTGCTTGTATGTACTAGAGTGCTGTCTACTTATTACACACACCATGAAGCTTATAGAGGTGATAAGTATCCAAAGGTACTCTTAAGGTGAATGACACCAGCAGCCATTGTAAAGCAGGGTAATGGGAAGTGTACTAGGTAGAGCAGGCCACAAAATAGTATAACCAACACACACAGGGGATATGTTTCACACACACACACACACACACACACACACACACACACACACACACACACACACACACACACACACACACACACACACACACACACACACAGTTACCAGTGCTGAGATTAGAATTCCTACCTATCAAGTTATTTGTACTGCAGTGCTACGCAGTTATCACATGTACCACAAAGCTTATAGGGGTAGCAAGAGTCCAAAGTTACTTCTAAGCTGAATGACATCAGCAGCCCTTGTAAAGTAGGGCAATGGGAAGTGTACTGGGTGAGAATGGGCTCAAAATACTTTAACCTGCAAACACACTCACACATACTTACAAACACTTACACACATTTACCAGGACTGAGATTAGAACTCCTGCCTATCTAGTTATTTGTACTATAGTGCTATGCAGTTATCGCACGCACCACAGAGCTTATAGGCTGGTATGAGTCCAAAGGTACTTCTAAGCTGAATGACATCAGCAGCCCTTGCAAAGTAGGGCAATGGGAAGTGTACTGGGTGGAACAAGCCACAAAAGGGTATAACCAACACACACACATGGGATAGGTTTCTCAGTCTCACTCACACACACACACACACACACACACACACACACACACACACACACACACACACACACACACACACACACACAGTTGCTAGTGCAGAGATTAGACTCCCTACCTATCTAGTTATTTGTACTATAGTGCTATGCAGTTATTGCACATGCCACAGAACTTATAGGGCTGAAGGCTGCCCAAAAGTACTTCTAATGTGAATGACATCAGCAGGCCTTCTAAAGTAGGACAATGGAAAGTGTACTGGGTGGGAATGGGTTCAAAATACTCTAATCTACAAACACACAACACACACACACACACACACACACACACACACACACACACACACACACACACACACACACACACACACACACACACACACACACACACACACACACACACACACACACACACTTGCCAGGACTGAGATTAGAACCCCTGCCTATCTTATTATTTCTACTATAGAGTTACACAGTTATTGCACATGCCATGGAGCTTATAGGGCTGAGGGCTGTCCAAAGGTACTTCTAAGGTGAATTACATCAGCAGCCCTTGTAAAGTATGACAATAGGAAGTGTACTGGGTGGGAAAGGCCTCAAAATACTTCAACCTACAAACATACACACACTTGCCAGAACTGAGATTAGAACCACTGCCTATCTAGTTATTTGTACTATAGTAATACACAGTTATTGCACACAGCACAGAGCTTATAGGGCTGAAAGATGTCCAAAGGTAATTCTAAGGTGACTGACATCGGCAGGACTGCTAAAGTAGGGCAATGGGAAGCATACTGGGTGGGAATTGCCTAAAAATCTGTGAACTACAAACACACACACACACACACACACACACACACACACACACACACACACACACACACACACACACACACACACACACACACACACACACACATATTCAGGTGTTGTGAGATTACAAGCCCTAACTCACTACTATTACGCAATGGAGCTCACCTTCATGCTGGCACATGCCACTAGTTACAACTGGTGTGCAATTGTCTGCAACAGGACATCACTCTATACCTTTCAGGGTGCCTCTGTGTATAACTCTCTCTCTCTCTCTGTCTGTGTCTCCCTCTCTCTCTCTCTCTCTCTCTCTCTCTATCACTGTCTGTCTCTCTCTTCCCAATATGTCTACGTGTGTGCATGCTTTAAATATATTTATATGTTGACCATATATATTTATGTGTATCACACTCCAAAGATGCAGATATAGCACATATGGGCCACCTAGAGATAGCTGGGAGGTAATCCTGTGTGATGGGTGTGGGTAGAGACAGTTAAGATGTATATAACTGTCTGTATGCAAATACATGTCTGCACAAAACAGCTGTATAGTCCAATGTGGGCTTAGACATGGGCTCTAAGTGTAGAAGCATGCCCGGTATGACCTTCTATAGTAAGAGTGGGAGTCCAATCTAGAGATATCTGTACTCCGGTCCAGGGTTTTGTGTGCTACAGCCATACCTGTCAGCCTGTTAGTCCAAAAACTCTGGGGATAGCCTACCAAAATGGGTGGATAATGACCCAGACACAGGGAGATATTTTAAATATTGCACTTATAGACTTAGAAAGTTACTAGAGTAACAGTGTTTGTGTTGGCAGACATTTTCTGACATATGTGACATCTGACACTGAAATGTATGTCATTACTTACTGACATAAATCCTCAGATCATCACAATGATTTACCAGAGACATACAAGATTTATGATGAGCAGACCAAAATTATGATCCAAAGTATAGACTTTCTGTCCAAATCCAGCCTGTTGAGAGGTGTGGCTACAGCCAATTGGCTGATTAAACTGTGTAAACAGTCTGGAGCCTCAGTCATATACTGGCCAATGATCTCCTGGTTGTGTGGTAGCCTTTTTAACTAAAAAGTCATATCCTGGTGTGGTTACAGAGTGCATTGTACTGAATAGAGATTTCCATAATATGGGTGGTATATTCTACATAGCACTGTGATTTCCTGGTATGTCAGCAGCAGAGTAGTGTTATATGTTGAACCACTGACAGACATTTGTTTGTAGGTTCATAGATTAAAAGGAGGTTACTAGGCTATTGGCCCTGAAGCCCTTACAACCTTAGCAGATGAGAGTGTAGTCCATGTTAAGACATGTCAGCACCCAGAGCCCCTGTACAGCAGGGACAAAGGTTGACTCACAGGACTTTAATTTATGTTTCCCACACAGTTATCCAGGGTGCACTTCACAAGGGGTATTGACGTATTCAGTTGATGTAGACAGAGAGTGTATATCACATATGGGGGAGTCATGTGGCACATATCTGTCACATCAAGTCCTATTGATGTCACAGACAAGATTGATGCTGTGCCTACAGTTTGCTTGAGTGGGACTTGACTTGCAGATGTACAGCAGTCCCATCAAGGCAGGGTCTAGATTGCTTTGTATGGCAGACAGAGGTCACCTCTGAGGAGTCTGTATAGAACTGAGTAGAGGGGCAGTGCTTTTAGCCTATCTGTGTAGCGTATGTGTTTGAGGGGGTGGATACTCCCGGTGAGAAACCTCTGTGGTGTCTCCAGCTGCTGCATGTGATTTGTGAGGTACATGCCTAAGGGGGGGTTGTACACAATAATTGCCCTTATAAGGGTAGGATACATGGATCTTATGACCTCTTTGTCCCTGGATGAGATACCCAACTTTGTGTAATGTAATGACAATGGCAGTTCTCCACTCATATGGAATGAAGCCTGTACTGTGGCTATAATTGAGTAGGGTGCTCAATGGCGGGCTAGTTCTCACTAGAAATATTGCAGAATACAGCCTGGGATACTCTCAGGTCCCATGGCAGCTGTGTTATTTGGCTTGGATAGGGACTTTAACACTTGATCTACAGAGATGTGAGGTGCAGGGCAAGTATCATGGATGTGGAATGTGCCTTTTGGAGGAGGGACAAGGCGGTGATGTTTGTGTTGGACCTATCTGATAGCAGGTTAGCTAAGTCAACAGGATCAGTGTGAGTGGCACCGTTTCTGAACAGACCTGGCCTTAGCCATGGAGGTTTCTGACATAAATGAAAAAGGCTTTGTGGTTAGCCTTTCAGAGGCTAGCTTTGATTCATAATTGGCTTTGGAGGATTTCACTAGTGATCTACTTTGCTTGTTGAGTCTAAGGAGGAAGTTTTTTTCAATTGGGAATTTGTGTCTTTTTACCATTGGAGAACAGTTGCTTCCTTTTGTTGTAAAGCCTGTTCATAGAGGATGTCCACTACATAGGTTTGTGTCTCCTTGAGAAGCATGTTTTAGTTGTGTTGGGTATGGCTGAGTCCATGCAGTTGTACAGCTACTTGTATACTACACTGGCATGCTGTTTATCAAATTTGTCTGCATCCCCTGAAGGGGGGTGTAACTACTGATACCTTCCCGTTGAAGGTTGTAGTCATTTTTTGAGATGTAGAAGTCAGAAGAACAGAACCTGTTTACCAGGTTGTCCATCATTGCACCCTTACATCTGCTGTGTTCCTCAGACAGTTTTTGTTGCAATGTTATTATAAGGCTACATGTGGGCCATAGCTGTCAAACTGTCACAGACTGACATCTGGACAGGCCCATATATAACAGTCAGACACAGACCCACACATGGGGACAGGGTGTTAATATTGCTCTGCCAAACGTAGACAGTTGGGGAATGTTTTGGTGTTAGCTTGCTTTTTGTTATGGGTATGTTGTCTGTTTCTCCACTGTCTGCCATTGATGTTTTAACATCAACATTCATTGTTTTGCAAGTAGTTTGTAGGCAAATGCAATGTAATAACAAGCAGAACAGATATATGAGGCATCCTTGTGGTCCTTCACCCTGGCATTCCAGGGGTATGGCTGGTGCCTAGTGACTTGTTGTCAGTACTGACACAGTAAAGATGTAGACATTTATAACCTGGCAATACACTGACTTTCAGAAACCTGGTGTCCTACTTGGCACTGTGTAGGTTACTCCCAGCTGTGTACTGTCCAGATGTCTGTCTCCCTGTCCCTGGATGGCCCAGCATTCCTGCAGTAATGCATATTGACTTCTGGACAACTCCTACCATAGATATAGGTGACATGCAACATATTTTGCACAGACAGTCTTGAAACATGGACCCTGTCAATCACAGTATTGTACTTACACCACTAAGCCATAACAGTCAACAGTAAATGCTACCTATTCCCTAACAGTATCAGGCATGCATATACAGAGCTCATTGACCCCTGCATATTGTTTACATGCTACAAGTTAGCGAGTTGATTGGGACAGACCTGGGAATGTGTGCTCTGCTGCTATTACTCTACAAACATAAATGTTCCTGCATTTCTATGGGAAGATGTGTGTTGGGGGGAGTGGTCATACCTCTCAACTGTACACATTTCCCCAGACTGTGCAGATGTTTGCTTGACATTTTGGTTCTATTTAGCATAGTATTGTGCTTGTCTTGGAGAATACTGGCATATCACTAAAGACCAAAGGTCTGACAGTAATGACAGACATTTGAGGTCCAGACTTCTTACCTTTCGGAGAGTTAAGCCAACTGCAGGACCTGCTGTGATATCAGTGTGTAAGTTTGTAAGTGTTATATTTCATCATTGCTCCTATTTGTTGGCCTTTGCCACACATTTTATTCTGGCTTTGTACAGCTGACTTACTGTGGGAGGCTGACAGGTGTGTATGGGACTCCAACATTGACATCCATGGATGTGTCCTATGACCCCACAGTTTGTTAGTCTCCCCCATATACTCCAGTGAGTTTTGTCACCTAGGGGACTACTGCATATTCTGGGCAAGCCAGCATTTGGTGGACATTTCTTGTTGTCCCACATAGCTGTCAGTTGTTTGCTGCTATCCCTGTAGGCCACCCCATTCCCTTGCATACATGCAATACCATAGATATGCTAGCACAAAAATAAAACAGCATTAAGTTGTTGTTAAGACAGATGACTTACCTTGTGCCTGTGTCAGTTGTGAGGACAGTGCCTGAAGGCTGCCTGTGTTGGATGTACGCAGTACACAGCCTATACATGGTAAGGTACAAATAGTGTGATGTGTGTGGCATCCTTTGTTTTGTGTGTGTGTGAGTTGGAGAAAGGTGTCAGTCTCTGTGTCCCTAGGGTCCCAGTGTATGTGCTATGTGTTGCCTCTTTGCCAAGGGCAGGGTGTACTACGCATGCCTATGTCTGCCTACAGGGAGAGGCTCAGGTGGCTCTTCCTCTACATCCCCTATGTCTGTGGGGACCTTGGCAGTGGTGGAGGTCTGTGTCCCTTTTTCCTGTGCTGTTCCTGCTGCAGGATCATGTTGTGTTGCATGGCAGATACTATGAACATGTTTGCATGTTTACTGCAGGGGTCCTCCGGATATGTCATGGGAGAGGAACTGTGACTTCAACAGCCCAAACACACGCTCTATGATGTTTCTAGTTTGTGCGTGTGCCTCATTATGGCATTCTTCTGTGTGTGTATGTGCATTTCTGATGGGTGCCATCATCCACGGTTCCAGTGCGTAGCCAGCATCCCCCATGAGATGACTGTATGGGATGTCTCCACTGGCAAATGCCTGGTACAGCTGTGAGGTGTGCCAGATGTGGGAGGTGTGATAACTGCCAGGGGTGCCAGCACACACATTGATGATAATGCCCTGGGCATTGCACAGGACCAGGCAGTTAATAGAGTGAAAGCCCTTGTGGTTGATGTAGACTCTACTCTCTTCACCAGGTGGTGCTTTGATGTAGACATGGGTGCAGTCTATGGCACCCAGTACCTCTGTGTAGTTTGCTACACAGTGGAAGAGACACACATTGCTGATCCCCTTCTCAGGGGTCATGGGGAAATAAATGTGCTCACTGACATGTGGTAGCATGGCATCCAGGAACTGGTGGAGTACCCTGGATGCAGATGACTGTGAGACCCCCATGATGTCCCCAGTAGGTATTTGGAAAGTACCTGTAACTAGTATTCTTATGGCTACACATACTTTTGTTTTGACTAGGGTGGATTCCCCTCTGAGGGCTCTGGGTCTGAAGTGAGGCTGGCAGAGCTTGGTGAGTTACTGACATATGTCCCTGTCCACACTGTAGTGCTCTACTATCTCCGGCTCATGTAGCTTCTGAAAAATTACCCTGGGTCTGAACACTCTTCTCCTCCTCAGTCTGGGATCATTGTCAGCATCATCCTCATCACTCACCCCAGTCCATAGCATGTAGAGATGTAGCAAAGCAACAGCAGCCCCTATCATTTTGTCAGTTAAAATTCCCAAGTGTGTACTCAAATAGTGCGGAGTTTGTGGGAAACCCAGACTGAAGGGTGTTGGCATACTTTATACTGGTGTGCTGCAGATGCTACCTGTGTGATTGGCTGACTATGATACATTCCATCTGCCAGCTATATTACTAAGGGCTTTGAATTGGCCACTGTGAGTGGCAGAGGTGTTATCAGTGAATTGTACTTGATTGCCTTTATTCTGCTATTTCCCCCTTTTTTAACATTTCCTCCCCTTTTAAGCCGTGAGGCCCACCTGGCAGCTCTATGACTGATGGCTTTAAATGGGCCACTGTGAGTGGCAGAGGCCTTATTGCTTATTTGTAGTTAATTGCCTTTATTCTGCTATTTCTCTTTTTTTTCTCCATTTCCTCCCCTTTTAAACCCTGCAGTGTGCAGTGCAAACTGTTTCAGCTAGTGTCAACATTGTTGAGCAGAAAAGGCTGACCCCTGAACATGAACATGCTCAGCATTTCTGCAATAAGCTAAGCACAGCTAAGCAGCCCCAGACACGGCCCCTTGCTTAGCTTTGCTTAGCTGAGCACAAACTGAAGCCGCAGAACTCCAATGTGCTTACACCAAGCATGACACACCCCCTTATCATGTCAGCTGCTTCTTCTGCCTACAACACCGCATTATAGATTCTACATGGTTAAGTACCCATGGACATGGTCTCCCAGTTTGCTATTCAATAAACTTAGTTCATTTACCTACTCCTACTGGCTTATACCCTAGTTACACCACTAACCCAGAGCCTATGTCCTTAGCAACCACTGCTACCTGTCATTGTTATGATTCTGTATACTGGCCATTATAATGGTAAAATTATATATATATTCTTTTCTTGCATTTTCCCTACTTTTTTTGCCATTTTTCCACGGTTCCTGTTTGCGTGCCTCTGAGCTCCACTTAAACAGCCAGTATCTGATAAAAAAAACTTTTATTTTTATGGTTTTGCAATTATCTGGCATGCCAATGGCCATAGTTTTGGCCACTGGCATGTCTAATCAATATACTACATGCTTTCATTTCAGCTGTTATGCCCCTGTTTTTGTTTTTGCAGTAATGTATACAGTTACTAACCTCAGTTCTCCCATCTTACTGAGGACTGAGTCCGGTATGTTTGCTCAACTAGTGGGTTTGTAGACTATCTTGTTCAGGGTGTTTGTGTTTACAAAGTCCAGAAATCTCTGGGCCTGCAGGTTTGGGGTTTTGTATAATTCTCAGTTTATCATGGGTGTTATAGCCACCCATAAATATGGTATTGGGTTGAATGCTGAGCGTCTCAGTAAGTCTATGAGTTATGGGTTTCCTGGGTCAAAGAGGGGGACCTATATTTAGCAAGGATATGGCATGGGACTTTGCCTATGGTAATTTGGACATAGTGAAGCTCAAGGTTGTCATCCTGTCTGATGAACCTTGAAATGACCTCGTTATTCATGTAGATTGATACACCTTCACATTTATCCCCTGCCAGTGCACTAGCTGGCCTAAATATATGGAAGGCTTTGTAGCCTTGCTCTGCTGGGATGCTCTCTGTGGCTTTAAATCACATCTCAGTACTGTCTGCATTCTCCATTATGAGGAGAGCTTAGAGGGAGTATAATTTCTTGTTTAGACTTCTGGCATTGAGTAGTAACACCTTTAGATTCCCTTAGGTTGGTTTTGATGTGTTGGAAGGTTTGTCAGTTTGGCATTGCCTAAAAAAGGCACTATGGGGGAGGACACTGTTTTAGCTAATTTGCGAAAGCCCCAAGGGGACAAGTACAGGCTATCCTTGACAAAGCAATATGGTCTGTTGACTATATCCTCCCATGCTGACAAATATTGCACCCCTTTGGAATGACACCAAAAGGTAAGTCATTCATTAAAGTCAATCATCTCCTGTACATGTTGTAGCATCATCTTTGGTGAAGGTAGAATGCTGCTCAATGCTATGCTTATACCAGTCTTGGACTCATAGTCAGAGAGCTCCATAATGTTTCTCTTTTTATATTTCAGAGAAATGCATCTCAGGTCATTTACACCTACATGGACTATGACAGAAACAATGGTACCTCGGGTCCAATGTCCTGAGTGTGTGAATAATCTTAAGGATCCTGGCCCCTGATAGACAACTGACCATGATTTTCTCCTTATTTATCCTGATGAGTAGGAAACTAGTGTGTCTCACAATGGAGCCTCCTTTCAATAAAATATTGTGTTGTGTGGAGACTTGCTTTATGGGTTTTGAAGCAGAATCATCATGTAGTGTGGGTATATGTGTTGTAGTGTGTGCTGTTTTGCTTGACTGCGTTTGGTGCTGGTAAAGGTACCTGTTGTAGGTAAAATGTCTGCAAGGTCTTGGTTGTTTAAGAAGATTACTTTTAAGAGCCTCATCTTATGTTAGTCTGTGTGTCTGATCCACACTGTGTGCGATGGGTGTACTGTGTGCATTTCTGACAACCTGGTTGGTACTATGTATGTGACAGCTTTGCCTCCAGTAACATAGTGTAAATGCATCTCTCACATACCTTATCAGTGTGTTTGGGAATAAACTGGTTGTCAGTAAATAAACTACATTGCCTGAGGACACCTATATCAACCAAGCTGGCTGTGGAGAAAGCAGGAAAGTTCATGTCCATGGTTTCTGGTCCTATTTGGGTGGTCAGTAGGTTGTTGCAGGAGTGAACAGTAGTGATAGTAGTAACAGGATTATCTACTCCTAAGCATGTGGAACAGTGCTTGTTCAACATTTACTCTAGATTTGGGTGGTGTTGTGTCTGTACATGTGGATGTTCTTGCAGTAGCACATTCCTTTGGCATAGAGTTGGTAAAAATCGTATGTGTTACAGTTATCAAAAAAAGAAAAAATATATATTTAGAGATAACTTCTGACTCACTAAAATTCACATCTAAAGAGTCAATTTCCTCTAAGGCCTGTAAATCTTCATATCCCCCTCAGATTTAAATCTCTGAGTTAAATGATAAAGAGTTCTATGCGTTAAACTGTAAAGAATCCTCTGTGACCATTCTGCATTTCCTACACTGCTTGTTATACTCCTCTCCTCAAAATATGAAGGATATATTCATTAAAAGCCTGCATTTTATAAATAAATGATGTTACTTTTTTAAGGTTTGCAATTGATTTAGTGTATTTACATTAAGTGGGCAGGTTTTGATGCAATACTCCTCCCTGGGGTCCATGTCAACAAGCACAAATAGATAACAATAATTTTATATGGGATAGGAAATAACAAAATGTGTCTACATTTGTAAAAAAGGTTTGTAACAATAGCTACAGTTATGTAGTTTATCTACAGAAGTTCAACAATACATTGCTTGTCTCACCATTTACTGAAAGCCTGCATTTTAAAATAGTGAGTTGAAAAACCTATAAAAACAGAAAAAAAAAATTTTTTTTGCATGGGGGCAGCTCCCCACACCCCACATCCACAAAAATTATATATACTTACTCCACAGTCCCATCCTATTGGAGAAAAGGAGAACAAAATTTAAAAAGTGTACTGTCATTATGCATAGTACATTAAACAGCTATGAAGCTCACCATTCTGAAATATCCTCATTCTAAAGACACATGACTGCATACCTCTCAACTGTCCAGATTTTCCCAGAATATCTATATTTTTACCTCATATTTTTAGTCTGTTCCTCATAAAATTTGTGGTTTTCTGGAAAATCACTGAGGATTGAAGCCACAAAATAATGCCATACATTTGAGTTTCAGACTTCATATACTTCAGACAATGCATGTTAACACAAATCCTACCATTCAGGCAACTTTCAAAGTTTGTAACAGCGATATTAAAATCTGTCCCTATTTTTGGGACTTTGTCCCCGCATTATTTTATGCTTTGTCCAGATTTCTTACTCTAATAGAAAACTAGCAGAACTACTAATACCTAAGATAGGATTTTCATGTATTTGTGAACTTATTTCACAAACATCTCATCTACACCAAGTACACCGCAGCAGAAATGTAGACATTAAGCGCCACTACTGTGTCTAAGCCACAGCGGTAATGTTGTCGCCTCACAGCAAGAGATTCTCCCATTCAATTCTCGGCTGGAGCGCCTTCTGTGTGGAGTCTGCATGTTCTCCCCGCGGTCAAGTGGCAGTTGAAAGACATTTTTAGAATGGGCGTGCCTTCATTGAAGGTTGGGTGTTGAGCTGGCACCGCGACACCATAAAAATCTACTGGCAATCATTAGCGAACCAGAGTTCCACTGTGGTGACCCCTAACCGGGAAAAGCCAAAAGAAGAACAAACAACTGTGACTTCTGCTGTACTTTCTTCTCACTGTTACTGCTGTCCCAAGCCAAGTGGTACTTTATACTAGTAGATAAAGTTCATACCAGTAAACTACTCAGTGGTTTCATGTGCACTCTGAATCTATTTGCTCTTGCTGTTATGGGGAATATTTCTATTGTCAGTCAACACTTTGCCTATTAAAGGGACAGTAGTTCAATGAGTCTGAATTATAGTAACACATCCCTTGCAATTATTTTCTATCTTTTCCACTTTATTTCAGCAAGCAGCTTTCTAGTACCAATTTGAACATTAGTAGACTCTTACCATTTAGATTTAAGGGTAATAGAACTGTGAAATCTGGTTATGTTCCATCTCTTACTAACGTATAATTCATTGTCCAAAACCCAAAAGTCATTATTATGCAATAGCATATTTGAAGATGCTAAGTGAAAGGTTGTAAAATGCATCTTCAAAGCCGCACAGTCGATGTCTGCCTCTTAAATTAAATAAAAATGGAAAAGTAAAGGAAATTGAGCCTGTGTTCAGCACATGCAAATGTAACCTTTCTGCTCTAGGTGGTGTTTTCCCCAAAGTAATAGACAGAAAGACCTTGGGGGTGGCCACGGTGGTGCAGCGGTTGGTGTTGCCGCCTCACAGCAAGAGGCTCTCTGGTTCAATCCTCAGCTGAGGTGCCTTCTGTGTGGAGTCTGCATGTCCTCCCTGTGGTTGTGTGGGTTTCCTCTGGGTTCTCCACTTTCCTCCCAAAGACATGCTGTAGGTAGATTGGACACTCTAAATTGGCATGCGTGTGTGTGCCATCTGTGGAAGATTGGGTGCTGGGCTGGCAACTTGACACTGTAAAGCTCAACAGCCAATCATTAGTGGACAGGTGATCCACTGTGTCAATCACTCACCAGGAAAAGCCAGAAGAATAGACAGAAAGATCTTGATTTATGGAAAATAAAGGCATGGGATATTAATTGAACAGCAAATCATGAAGTAAAACAAGGAAGTGTGCTCTATTTATTTTTTTGATTTTGCTGTCCACTGTAATAGACTGATCCCAAATGAATCCATTTCAGCCACAGCTTGGAAAAGACAGTTACACTAATTGACACAAGCACTTTGTAGTATGCAATGTTACAAAAGTAAGCCACAGTACAGACATAAGTGGATTGGTTCTTAATACCAACACAGAACACTAACAGTGAAGTTACTTATGAAGAGAAATGTATACAAACAGTATATGAACTGAGTTGATATTGTTGAATAAAAACATGGTGCTTCAGCATATTATAAAAACTTACATACTGACACATCGAGTCCTGCACAGAACAATGCTATTTAGACAGGTATATATCTTATGTTATATGAAGTGAAGGGATTATTCATCACCTTATAGTTAAAAAAGTGGGTGTATCAGCAGAGAATCAATGTAATATTTTATGTTTCTGTAATTGCAGTCTGTTTAATGCAGCAGAGACATCTTTTTCAAGTTAGTGTTCTAGCTAATTAGTTGTGAATAATTCAGCTGGGCAAGAACTTCTGCACAATTTGGGTGACACAAAGTGAAATGCATAATCAGTGGAGGTTATTTTGGGGCCTTTGGAGTAGAGCAACATTGCTTGCATAGGAGTGATGAGACTATTGATGATTTTTGTTACTAATCTGGATTTGTGTATTTGTGCAGTTATAAAAACAGAGCATTTTTTCTTTAAGTAATAGGATGTTTGTACAATTTTGCATTGGAATCTAGATTTTTTGATTCAGTATAATGCAGTCATGTTTTGTTTGGGGAGAAAGGAGTATAAAGTATCATATTGTGCTGAGTATAGGTTATTCTTTTTTTAAATGCATAGGAAAGAATATTTCCAGTTTTGGTTGGAAAACATTTTTACTTGATCTTTTTACAATATTCATATAAGGTTGAGTTTATTTTTTCTTTTATGTTATTAATGTTAATTGACACAGAGCAAGGGTAACGAGCTAGCCATGATACCTGAATGAAGACACATGCATAATACTTGGATGGCTATATGTGAGTTTCTGAGTTTTTCAGGTGTGCCAAGAACATCATATTAGTTTTTGTAGCCTTTATTGTAAGCTGCTGATCATTCATTGAGAAAGAAAGTTTATTCAGAATTATTTGGAGGGAGCCAATATTGTTTTATAATGAGGGACAACATCAAATAATGCCAGATCATCTGCAAAATAAATAGGTAAATGGGTTTGGAGAGTTAGAGATCAGTAAGAGGTCAATTGGTAAAAGGCTGACCAGAATGGGACCTAAGACTGAACCTTATGAGACACTAGCAGCTATATTTTGAGGAGAGGATTATGTATTGTTAACTCAAAAAGTGAACGTCTTGTGAAAATGTGCCTTCAGAATAAAGGTATTGCTGATTATCCAAAGCTAGAAGCAACCAGAGAGCTTACTAACATGGTATGATATATGCTTTCAAAATCTTTGGCATAAACAATGAAGAGTATATATCTGCTAAGAAAGAGTATACCTGCTGAGGAAGAGTATACCTGATAAGAAAAAGTATACCTGCTATGGAAGAGTATACCTGATAAGGAAAATTATATCTGCTAAGGAAGAGTATACCTGCTAAGGAAGAGTATACCTGATAAAGACAATTAAACCTGCTAAGGAAGAGTATACCTGATAAGGAAAAGTATAGTTGCTAAAGAAGAGTATACCTACTAAGGAAAAGTATACCTGATAAAGAAAAGTATACCTGCTAAGTAAGAGTATACCTGATAAGTTTCTCAGTAAATACAAATAGTGCTGTCTTGGTGATCCTTCCTTTTATAAACCCACATCAGTGACTACTCCATTGGTAGAGGTAATCAGTAACTCGCTTGTACATAGCATTCAGAAGCATTTTATCAAGATGTGGGAAGACTATAACAAGACCATATTTTGAGGTTTTAGAAGGCTTTCTGCATTTTGGGATAGGGCAAACAGTTTCCTCCTTCAACATTTTTGGAACAGTTTACTAAGTTAAAAAAAAGTATTGAAGAGATGCAGAATATGGGTTGTAATAGTATGAGGAAAGCATCTGCCCCTTGAGAATCATTAGCTGACTTATTTCTTCACATCCTGTTTTCTAAGGTAGAAAGGAAGTAGGTAAGCTTCTCTATTAGGAGACAATGGTGAGGTCTTCGTAAAGTGAAAATGACTTGGAGTAACAAACTCTTTTGCAAAATCTTTAGGTGTAAAGGGTAAAGTTAGTCAGATTCATCAGTATGGTGAGGCAAAATGATGTATGTTGGGGAAACTGGCATTATTAAAGTAAATGAAACAACAGGAACAATTAAAATGGCATAACAATGAGCTTTTCTTTAGGCGGTAAATTGAATGTGGTACTTTGTACTGACTGCATTTGTGGTTTGTTATTAAAAATGTAAAATTTTTCTTTCTGGGTATTTAAAAACTCAGCAACTCTACTATAAACTTTTTAATTATCCTCTTACTTCGCCTGTCCAGGGTATGACATCTTTCATTCTGTATATGCCTGCTTGGTGTGTATCTCTAAGGAAGTCACTTAATAAGAAAATGTACCCAAGAAAATATTTTATAATTTGCACGATTGAGAAGAGTAGGAACATAGATACAGTACTGGGCAAGAAACCATAGAGACCACAATGTGCCTAACCATATATACTTTTAAGTAAACACATTAAAAAGATAAATACAGTACTAGCAAGTGATCATACAGCCTACAACATGCTTAGCCATATGTACTTTTAAGTAAACACACTTATACGTTTTTGCCATCCTTTTCAAGTACTAGTGCTCATTTTTGAAATTGAGCAAGGGCATACATGATAACCCTGGAATAAATTTGCATCTACCTATATAACCATCAAGACTAGTCTTAAAGTTTGCCATCTCAAATAAATGGCCACCCTTCCCCACAAATGGTGTGACTCACAGTGGTTACATTTGTTTGGGGGTTGGTCGGGGTGCACCTAGGGCAGACTTGGCAAAATCCTTTGGGAAATCTGAAAACCAACTCAAGCCTCTATTAGTGAGTCTTAATTTTTAACAGTTGTCACCCCTTGCTATAATTGTTGCAGAAATCAGTGATTGTATTTGTGTTGCACGGAATGTTATGGCACTGAGCTTTTCTTTAGGTAAGTTAGTGAAATTTACTACTTTAGTAATGGTAGGTATGGTTTGTTCTGCAAATTGTCATATTTTGTCAAAAATGTCCCACTTTGGACATGTGAAAGATGTGTACTCTACTATGACATGTTAATGTACTTCATACAGTAGTGTTCCAGGATATAATTATCTCATCCTGTATTTGCTTGCCTATTATGTGACTTTGAAGAAGTCACTTAACCAGACAGTGCAGCCATGAAATATTTTATAATTTACCATAAATGTTGCAGAAAACAGTGATTCTGTATACATTTGCATAATATTTCACATGCTCTAAACATTTTCTATCTCAATAACCTTACCTGATGATGTTAAAATTATTAATCAAGCACCAAATGCTGTTCCCATATTCTACCTCCCTAGTTGGCTCTTTCCTTCCAACTCTGTTTCCTTCTTACCTGCCTGCTTTCTTGATCTCCATCTTATATTGTACTAATTTCCCCCAAATGTAAAAATAATTACTACCTGTTTATTACTTCCTGGGCATGTCTTCTCCTTACTGGTTACTTTCTGGATACAGCATGTGTTCTTTACAAACTCATTATTATTTCAGAATTTGCTTATTACTTTTGTGTAGACTCACTGTACGTCACATATGAGTTTTACCTCAAAAAAGGAATGCAGTCTAAAATTTTCAGCCTATGGTAAATCCTGTTGAATCTGTATAACTTCTAGACTATGTATTTATTTTTTACTCATGGATTGTAAACACTAAATTTGTAAAAGTTGCTAAATTGAAATAATCTCAGTTATATCATGGAATTTTTCTCAATTGGCATCCGAAGAAAAAGGGCAATCTATTGCCAAGGGGATGATCTTGGTAAGGAAATGCAATAAATACATCAATATGTTAGATCATGATCTTTTATTTTGGCAATAAAATTTAATCTATTTGATATTTTGCATTGCCAGTGGTCGTGACCAAACACTGTTTCCAAGAAATATTTTTGAACTTTCCTATGCTGCAAAAATCAGTGAGTTTGTATTTGTTGAATGCGTGCCACAATGTTTAGCTTTTATTTAGGCAATAAAGTGAAATCTGGTATTTTGTATTTCTTATTGTTGACTGTTTAAATTAGAATGGTTTTGGAAATCACAGCTATTGTCATTTTTTCATTTTTAGTACCTGATGCTTATATTTACATGTTGCCTTTGCTTTCATTGTTCATTTACTACATACAATGCATGTTGTATTTTAAATTGGTGCTTCTGGCTGTTACTTGTTAAAAGAGTTTGGTTACCTGTTAGATGGGGTGTGGTTGCAATACACAAGGAGTGAAGCTTACTTATCTTGAAATTGCATTATGTAAAGCTAGCAACCCTGAGTTCATTCTGTACAAGGGCTGTCTCCTTTTCAGATGCCCAAAGTGTGTCATTTTTTTGTGAAATCATGCAATTTTCCAGGATAAACTCTACATGCAGGCAGTGCAAATGAATGAACATAACTTTTTGACAAAATAATAGCTTATTGTTGAATTTGAGTTATGTGTGCTGTTCCATACAGTATTTAGGTGTTTCAGTTGCAAAATAATTGTTTTATACAACTATTAAAGGAAGCTTATGAAATTTCTTTTCTCATAAAATTGCAAGACTTTTGTCATTTTTCATTGTTTTTCCACAGGATACAAGTGCCCAAATAGGGATTGTCCTGTGCAAAGATGGACAGGTTGTAACCCCGTAATCTGTACTTATTTTTATCTGGATAGATGATGAAACAACAAACATAGGAATAGCTCATTTGCTTCACTGAATCGATATTATGTAACCCAAAATATTATATCAGAAAAAAAACACTATTACTGTAAAAATATATAGGTTTTTTTGTGGAGGGCAAGGAACCCAACATCCCTTGGTCAAAAATTTTGACCCCTATCACATTCTTAAATACACTTGTTCTATGGACACAAATCAAATGAAAAAATGAAATCCCAGAGTAATGGAAAAAAAATAAAAAAAAATCTTTTATTCATTTGCAGATTCTATGCCAATAAATCAGAATGAAAATCCTCCCTCCCTCCCACTCATGAAACTGAAAACAAAACCAAGATGGACTACCATTATCAAACAACGAAACCCTTCAAATTAGAACAACGGCAATGCCACTCACTACTACTGCCAGTCAGTATTGGTGCTTCAGTGATTAACTCATTCAAACCGCAAGTGCCTTTTGTAAACTTCCAGTTCATCCCCATAGCTTTTTATGGCATCTAAACCTTTTTTTGGGGTCTGGCTTCTAGAACTAAGTGACTTAACAGGAATTGATAGGCAGTGTAAAATAGTGCAAGGAACCGTTAACAAAATGACACTAAGACTAGTAATGAAGCATATCCTGCAGTAGAGAAATTAATCACTGACTGTTACTTATTATTCATATTTTCATATTCTTGTTCATATTTTTATAACTGAAGTCACTTCATGCTATTGAGAGATATGGTGTAAAATACCATATTACATTATACCCAAGATATTTACTAGCTGTTTGTTAGAAATTATGAATGTAAGTAGTATTTCCATATCTACTTACTATTTAAAAAATAATAATAATTTGTATGACTTCAGATGAAACCTTCGATGCTGAAGAAAACCTCTCTCTGATATTACACATCTTGGGTGAAATTCCGTGTTATTTAAATTGCTAATTATAGAATTAAACTTATGTTTGCATTTTTCTCTAGATATCACAACAAGAACTCATAGAGAAATTTCTTGCTGTAATGTGAAAGCTTATTTCTGGTTAGTACTTTGGTTCTGGCAATGTGTCTGGGTTGTACAATTTCCAAGATATGACAATTTGTTTGTGAAAGTTTACTAAAAATATAATTTGGGGTTTGTGTGCATTATATTATATTATTTATGGAAAGAGTAACAGCTGGATTTATAAAACCCTGCACATAGCACTAAGGTCATTTGCACAAGGAGCAATGAAGAGTGAACTGTTTGCGATGCAGGAATCAGCAGTATATGTCAGGCTGGAAAACAAAGATCAGCAGCCAAATATGCTAATGACTGAACAAAAAGCTGAACTACATGCTAATGAAGCTCATAATCATAGAGGTGCAGTTCAGGATCATATAAAATAAGCACCTACACACCACTCTGTTTAGCTGAGAGTTCCAAGACATGCTGGAATACAACAATCAGACTTTAAAAATGTTAGGGATACTGTAGCAATAATAAGTCTGTACGAGCAACAGGCTCTAATGCAACGTACCACTGCTGCTGCTGTTGCTGCTGCCAGACTGCAGCCCTGAAGCTATAGGATGTTCAGACCGCCTTTGACCTACCATGAGCTTCATGAAATAGAAGAAATAGAGCACTACCTGATGGAAGGTATATCTTAGGGCAAATAACCTCTGCCATCCTCACCTGTGACCCTGTGAGAATCATGGGGAACCCACCCTAGCGGAAACTAACGCATGTGCAGCATTGAGTATACTAGTTGCAGGGACTTTTCAGATACCCACAGGGAAAACAGTAGAGGTGTTGCAGGCCTCTGCCTCAAGAATACTCATCAGTTTCTCAATTCAGTACTGCGACATGTAGGGAAGCATATCTGATTTCCACATACCCCTGAGGGGAGACCTACCACTGTGCAAAATTTCTGTCCCATCACATATTTTCCTTATGTACTGGGGACATTAGTCTGCACCCACACTGAAATAAAAGCACCACCTGGTAAAATTTGAAGGAGATACATAAACACTCTATCAACAGTCAGGTGGTCTGCACTACACAAGGAAGCATCTGCAATGTGAGTGCAGTTAACCCTGGTAGTTTCCTCAACTCCCACATATGGCACAACTGTGAGCTGTACCAAAGGATTTGTAGGTGTGACTTTCCATGAAGATATCTGGTGGAGGATACAGGATATGCACTGCAGCCTTGGCTAATGACTTCCATGAGAATGTACGCAGCCCCACTGAGCAAGGTTGCATTAACGCACTTGTTTGACTAGAAATATCATATAGCATCTTTTGGCCTACTCAAGTCACATTTGCGATGTCTAGATGCATCTCGTGCTGCTCTGCAGTATGAACCTGTCACCTCTGCAAAATACTGACAGTCTATGCCATATTATAATATCTTTCTCAGGAAACAGTTGCAGCAGGAACACCTCCGGACAAGAATAACAGTTCCCAGCACCACAGACTAGGCCAGTAGACACAGATGAGGATTAAGAGGAAGAACTAACAGCCGGGGAAAATGATGGCAGATGGAGGTATGCACAATATGCGATGATTTGTGCTAAGAGGCAGACAATAGCATACACACTCACCACTTAAGAAAACTACAAAATTAGGTAAGCACATACAAATAGTAACAGCAATGCATGCAAACTTAGCAGCCTTTACTTACCCATGTATAAGCTGGCTACTGTGACCATCAGGCACAGATAACTCCAAACTACAAAACATTGTCAGCAGCATTAAAGAAAAGATAAATGCTTGCCATTATATTTATTCATGTTCTGTACTTCAGTAAAGCAAACTGTTAGTCAACTATACAGGAATGTCAGCAGTTACCTGTATGAGTGATATATGCAACACAGCCAAAACAAACCAACTATGAAGCTATTAAAGGTATAAAATGGATTTTCCCTGTATATGTATACAACCTGTGCATCAAGCCAAAGTAGACCCACTTCAAACAAACCCACACAGGGTCGGACAATGTCACTGTCATCCATACAGGTAGATTATCAAATAGATGTAGAACCTTATAACTAGAAAAGAAAAGAAAAGTAAGCAGTTAAGAGACAAATAAGGAGCTGCAATCCAACAGAAGAAAGAAAAAAAGTATTGTCCAAAAACATGTTTGGCATACTCACTATTGTGCATCAGACATGGCAGTCCAAGTCAGGCAGCCCAAATGGGACCAGGCCAATCTCAGCATCATCTGCATAATAGGCTGAGCAAGCAATAATTCATAGGTAATAATACTGTGCTACAATCAAACAATAATTCTTAAGTAATAATACTGTACTACTACTACTACCAAGCAATAATTCATAGGTAATAATACTGTACTACTATTACCAAGCAATAATTCATAAGTAATAATACTGTACTACTATCAAACAATAATTCATAAGTAATAATACTGTACTACTAATACCAAGCAATAATTCATAGGTAATAATACTGTACTACTATCAAACAATAATTCATAAGTAAAAATACTGTACTACTACAAAGCAATAATTCATAGGTAATAATACTGTACTACTACCAAGCAATAATTCATAGGTAATAATACTGTACTACTACCAAGCAATAATTCATAAGTAATAATACTGTACTACTACAACCAAGCAATAATTCATAAGTAATAATACTACTGCTACTATATATTTGAGAAATACAAATACTAACACTGTTAAACTTTTTCAGAATAAAGTAAAATGAAATTCAGTATATATCTTGATGAAAAGAAACATCTGACTAAGCAAGCGGGCAACCAGGTGGTGTACCACATCTAGGTGTGGACACGTCAACCACTGACACAGCAGTGGAAGTAATACCACTACAGGACCAGGATCTGGCACAGCCATGCCATGTCATCTAACATCTAATGATGTGCTGGCTCTATGACCTCATGGATGCTGACCCTCCTCCAGCAGATGTTCCACACCTCTCCACCGGCAGAAGTTCCACAACAGACACTTTGTGGTCCATTCTTTATTCATCTGGTCTATGGAATCAGACACACAGTTAATGCAGTCTCGCACATCAGAATTCATAGCATACAGTTCTCTGACTATCTGTTCTGATTCCCTTGAGGAACTTGCCTGTGCTTCCATAATGGCCCTGCACATAAAATGGATAGGAGATACTGACACACCAATATGAGATGGAAGGGGGTAAGCATGCCTTCTCTATGCACCTGTACCAACACCACTGTGTGTTACTTCAATCCCATGATGTCTAGGGGACATTCCACCAGCTCTGTAACTGCGGTAACCACACTACCCTGATCAACACGTTTCCCTCAACTTGCCCAATCTCAGATGATTTCATGTCATGGTTGTGTGCAAGCATATTGACTGTGCCCAAACTGTAGGATGGCGATATGGGAGCCACATTATCTGTGTCTATATATCCTCTGGAACCCTAGACTGTGCCTGACCATCACTGCTGCCATCATCGGAGGTTAACTGATCCTCCACCATCAGGTAGTAGGAATTCCACAGTGCTGGTGCAAGCCTGTTATGTGAATTTAAAAAAAATTATCAGAATATGCTACCTAAACTAGAATAAAGCAACAATAGATGCAAAAGCAAATAAACATTCTAGTAAGGTATATTTATATATCTATATATAAATGAAGACAAATAAACTATGGTCATACCATGTGCATGTGGTCATTGAACTGCAATGCCAGGGTCCCTAGAAAAAATGAATTTAATAGAGGTATGGTAAACATTAAACAGAAGATGACCACTTAAACAAAATGTATTGTAACTGTAAGCCAAACACATACACCAACACCGACACACACACACACAGACATATGTGCACACAGATACACACACACACACACACAAATGCATGCACATACACATACACACATGTCAATTTCTCAAAATAATGTGAAGGTTATACATGGCATACCTGGATAATCAGTAGTGGTTACCTTGTGGCTGTCTCCCACCTCTACCCCTATATCTATCACAACACTGGGAAATTCCTCTGACCTGCTTGGATCACTTACAGTTGGTAGGGACTCCTCCATCTAAGTGAGTGGTTGTTCGGTAACAGGCTCAGCACCAGAAGCTGCCCATTCCCTTGCCACAGCCCTGTAACTACTTACAGCAATGTCTATCATATCACTGGCACTATGGCCGATAGCTTTGTAGTCATGGCCATAGCCACCACAGCATTGACATCATCAGTCACCTATTGCCAGACACTGTCACAGAAGGGCTTATCATTTGAGCATTTATCTAAGGTCCAGCACCAAGGAGATGGAGGACCTGTGCAATTAGAATGCAGGTTTTCATGGGTTGGCTGGTTTATGTAAAATATCCTTGTAGTGAAGAAAAAACAAAATATATCGGGCACAACACAACAGGGCCTATGTGGCTACAAGCTGTAATACTCGGCAGAAAAAATATCATTATGTAGGCATCACCATTTAATTTTATTTTATTTATTTTACATTTGTTTACCAGGATAGTCTGACTGGATACATGTCCATTTTCAGCAGAGGCCCAGGGAGAAAAGCTCCTAATAGACAAACTTACATAGATTACACAAGAAGTTGGGAAACATTAGAAAATATAAAACAAAGTGATTATGTACAATGGTTTAGTAGTGTTCCCTAGTAGGGACTCATAATTATCATGGACAGACACAATTAAAAGCAAGAGATGTCAGATTGGATATAGAGCTTGGTGACGTAGTTGCATGCTATATTTACAGATTTTGCTTTCAGTTTACAACTTAATCAGGGTCGGTACATGGGCAAAGCCAGTTCACTTTGAGATACTGTTTGAGGTTTTTTTAAGAGACTTTTGGAGGATTGTAGGGTTATATAGCTTGGCAACGAATTCCAGGTTTTGCCAACAAAGTTGGCAAACAGGGATTCGCCAGCAGAGTTATTAGTTTTGTGGGTTTAGACCAGTAGTTTGTTGGCTGACCGTAGGGATCTCAGGTTGCTATATGGCTTAATAATATTTATAAGTGTCCTCAGGGTAGTATAGAATTTTGTGGGCTATTAAGAACTGATTGAATTGAATTAAGCTGGGCGGTTCTAGCAATTCTAGTTGTTTCAGGTTGTGGCAGTGGTGGGTTCTATAGGTGGAGCCAGTGGCGATTCTGGCAATATGGTTGTAGCTATGGGTTAGCTTATCTAGTCCAGATTTGTTGAGGTTTGAGAGTACAGGTGAGGCATATAAAAGAGTAGAGAGTAGGTGTGACCGGGCGATTGCAGTCCTAGCCAGTGGGTTAAAAATGTCCTGTTTCTATACAATGATCAAAGCTTCTTATTGATGGTCTGTATGGTTTTGTTGACCTGTAGGTCAAATTTGAGATTATTGTTGATGATAACCCCTAGAAGTTTGGTGTGTTGATCTGGGGAGATAGTGGTACCGTTGTTAGATGTGACAGAGAATGAAAGTGTGGCAGATCTACTAGTGGGGGTGAAGAGAAGAAGTTTAGTTTTATTGGGGTTCAGCAGTAAGCATTGGTTGGCAAGCCAGTTCTCAATAGTGTTAAATGCATTTTGGGTTAGGGTTTGCAGTTCGGATGGGGAGGTGGCTGAGCAGATCAGAGTGGAATCATCTGCATATTGAATACAGGTAGCTTTAAGGATAGCAGTGTGAAGGCTGTTGATAAAAAAAGAGAAGAGTAATGGACCTAGTATGGAGCCTTGAGGGGCACCAAGTGTGAGAGGTAGGTGGCTGGAGAGTTTGCCCTTCCATGGTACCGCCTGTTGTCTACCAGTCAGGTAGAACTGAAACCACTGGATTGCGTGTTTATTGAAGGAAATACATTTTAGAGAAAGAATGAGAAGTTAATGGTTGACCATGACAAAGGCTTTTGATAGGTCAAGAAAGAGGGGGGAGGATAGCCTATTGTTATTCCTGTTTTGGTTTATGGCATTAGTAAAAGAAAGGAGGGCTGAGATGGTGCTGTGGTATGACTTAAATCATGCTGGGAGTTGGATAGTAAATTATTCTGTGTAAGGTATTGCATTAGTTGCTTGTGTACACATTTATCCATTATTTTGGCTAGAGGGGAAAGAATGGCAATGGGTCTATAGTTGGATATGCCTGTAGAACTACCACCTTTATGGATTGGAATGACGTGGGATATATTCCAGAGTGAGGGGATAGCGCTTTCAGATAAGGTTCTGTTGATAAGGATAGATATGGGATATGCAATGGCATCTGCAGCTATTTGTAGGTACTCTGCAGGGAGGAGGTCAGCAGTGAGGGTGGCAGGTTTTAGTTTTTTTATAAGTGCTTTGATAAAACTTGTAGATATCGGTTGGAAGCTAAATTGGGAGTGATTAGTGGGTAGATTAGGTGTGTGGTTTATGTTTTTGGGGGTTAGTTGATTTTCTAGGGATTAGATTGTTTCAGTGAATAAGTTATTATAAGCACCAACTATGGTCTCTGGGGAACTATGGGTGTGGTTAGCCGGGGTTGGGGTGGTAGAATAACCTGGATGAAGTAGCTGATTTAAGCCTGCCCAGAACTTTTGAGGGTTGTTTTGGTGTTTATGTAGGAGATTTTGGTAGAAGCTTTTTTTATCTAGTAAAATAGATTTTTTCATCATTCCTGAGTTGATGATATTTTAGATTGTCAGGTGGGGCTTTAGTTGTTCTCCAGCTAGCCCAGGTTCTGTTTCTAGTTTTGATTTTAGATTTGGTATCTCTTGTGAGCCATGGTGCTGTGTTTGATCTAGATTTTAATGTATGTGCTGGAGCATGGGAATCAAGGATACTTAGGGATTTAGTGTTGAAGTGAGCTATAGCCTCTTCTAATGGTAGTTTTTTTAGTTTTGACCAGTCAACTACTTGTAGTTTGTTTAGGAATATAGCAGTGTAAAAGTTATTCCTGTTTCTAAGTGTTTTATGTTTGGTCTGGTGAGGGTTTCTTGCCTTATGTTTTATGATATATGTTAGTAAATGGCCACTAAGGTCATCAGGGAGAGTGCCAGCTGTGTACAGTTGGGGTTGGTTATTAACTAGGATCCAGTCTAGTGTACTTTCCCTGTTGGTCGGTTTGTTTATCCTAGTGGGAGAGGTTATGGTCTGTTTAAACCCAGATAAGTTTATAGGGGTGATGGGGGGGGGGGTGGAGGAGCAGGGGTGCCAGTCAGTATTGAAGTCACCAAGAACTATGGTTTCTTAGGGATAGGTATTGGATAACCAATATAGGATGTCCTCTAGGATATTTAAGTTGTTGCCTGGCTGAATGTAAGCACAGATGATGTTCAAACTTTTGTTCTGGTTAATCTGTAGTTTCGTTATGAGGAGTTCTGCATTATTGAATTGCGGTGGATGAATGGTGTCTCTATTAACAGTTAGAGTATTTTTGTAAAGAATGCTATCCCACCTACTTTCCTTGTAGTACGGTCTAACAGGTGCATATTATATCCTGGAGGTAGTATCTCATAATCAGTAGTACTAGGTTAGTATGTTCTAACCGGTGAATATTATATCCTGGAGGTAGTATCTCATTATCAGTAGTACTAGGTTAGTATGTTCTAACCAGTGAATATTATATCCTGGAGGTAGTATCTCATTATCAGTAGTACTAGGTTAGTATGGTCTAACCAGTGAATATTATATCCTGGAGGTAGTATCTCATTATCAGTAGTACTAGGTTAGTATGGTCTAACCGGTGAATATTATATCCTGGAGGTAGTATCTCATTATCAGTAGTACTAGGTTAGTATGGTCTAACCAGTGAATATTATATCCTGGAGGTAGTATCTCATTATCAGTAGTACTAGGTTAGTATGTTCTAACCAGTGAATATTATATCCTGGAGGTAGTATCTCATTATCAGTAGTACTAGGTTAGTATGTTCTAACCAGTGAATATTATATCCTGGAGGTAGTATCTCATTATCAGTAGTACTAGGTTAGTATGGTCTAACCAGTGAATATTATATCCTGGAGGTAGTATCTCATTATCAGTAGTACTAGGTTAGTATGTTCTAACCAGTGAATATTATATCCTGGAGGTAGTATCTCATTATCAGTAGTACTAGGTTAGTATGGTCTAACCAGTGAATATTATATCCTGGAGGTAGTATCTCATTATCAGTAGTACTAGGTTAGTACAGTCTAACCAGTGAATATTATATCCTGGAGGTAGTATCTCATTATCAGTAGTACTAGGTTAGTATGGTCTAACCAGTGAATATTATATCCTGGAGGTAGTATCTCATTATCAGTAGTACTAGGTTAGTATGGTCTAACCAGTGAATATTATATCCTGGAGGTAGTATCTCATTATCAGTAGTACTAGGTTAGTATGTTCTAACCAGTGAATATTATATCCTGGAGGTAGTATCTCATTATCAGTAGTACTAGGTTAGTATGGTCTAACCAGTGAATATTATATCCTGGAGGTAGTATCTCATTATCAGTAGTACTAGGTTAGTATGTTCTAACCAGTGAATATTATATCCTGGAGGTAGTATCTCATTATCAGTAGTACTAGGTTAGTATGTTCTAACCAGTGAATATTATATCCTGGAGGTAGTATCTCATTATCAGTAGTACTAGGTTAGTATGTTCTAACCAGTGAATATTATATCCTGGAGGTAGTATCTCATTATCAGTAGTACTAGGTTAGTATGTTCTAACCAGTGAATATTATATCCTGGAGGTAGTATCTCATTATCAGTAGTACTAGGTTAGTATGTTCTAACCAGTGAATATTATATCCTGGAGGTAGTATCTCATTATCAGTAGTACTAGGTTAGTATGATCTAACCAGTGAATATTATATCCTGGAGGTAGTATCTCATTATCAGTAGTACTAGGTTAGTATGTTCTAACCAGTGAATATTATATCCTGGAGGTAGTATCTCATTATCAGTAGTACTAGGTTAGTATGTTCTAACCAGTGAATATTATATCCTGGAGGTAGTATCTCATTATCAGTAGTACTAGGTTAGTATGTTCTAACCAGTGAATATTATATCCTGGAGGTAGTATCTCATTATCAGTAGTACTAGGTTAGTACAGTCTAACCGGTGAATATTATATCCTGGAGGTAGTATCTCATTATCAGTAGTACTAGGTTAGTATGGTCTAACCAGTGAATATTATATCCTGGAGGTAGTATCTCATTATCAGTAGTACTAGGTTAGTATGGTCTAACCAGTGAATATTATATCCTGGAGGTAGTATCTCATTATCAGTAGTACTAGGTTAGTATGGTCTAACCAGTGAATATTATATCCTGGAGGTAGTATCTCATTATCAGTAGTACTAGGTTAGTATGGTCTAACCAGTGAATATTATATCCTGGAGGTAGTATCTCATTATCAGTAGTACTAGGTTAGTATGGTCTAACCAGTGAATATTATATCCTGGAGGTAGTATCTCATTATCAGTAGTACTAGGTTAGTATGGTCTAACCAGTGAATATTATATCCTGGAGGTAGTATCTCATTATCAGTAGTACTAGGTTAGTATGGTCTAACCAGTGAATATTATATCCTGGAGGTAGTATCTCATTATCAGTAGTACTAGGTTAGTATGGTCTAACCAGTGAATATTATATCCTGGAGGTAGTATCTCATTATCAGTAGTACTAGGTTAGTACGGTCTAACCGGTGAATATTATATCCTGGAGGTAGTATCTCATTATCAGTAGTACTAGGTTAGTATGGTCTAACCAGTGAATATTATATCCTGGAGGTAGTATCTCATTATCAGTAGTACTAGGTTAGTATGCTCTAACCAGTGAATATTATATCCTGGAGGTAGTATCTCATTATCAGTAGTACTAGGTTAGTATGTTCTAACCAGTGAATATTATATCCTGGAGGTAGTATCTCATTATCAGTAGTACTAGGTTAGTATGTTCTAACCAGTGCATATTATATCCTGGAGGTAGTATCTCATTATCAGTAGTACTAGGTTTTAGCCAGGTTTCCATCAGACGCATAATGTCTGGGGAGTGGGTTGCTAGGTGGGCATGTAGGTTGGAAATCTTATTGTTAATACTTCTAATATTTAGGTGAAATGCTAGGAGGGAACTAGTGAGAATAGAAAGGGGTAGTTTGACTGTGTGGGTTGTGGTAGGGGAGTTAAGGTTATTGGGTGTGGTTGGGCCAGGGTTGGGATGGATGTCCCCATGTGTAATAAGGTTATAGTGACAGGATACTCTAAGCTTTAGGAGTTTCTTTATAAGTTTTTTATAGTCTTTGTCTTTAGGATTATGTTTTGTGACTTTACAGGGGTGATATTTTGTCGAGGGTGGTAGATTCCGTGTTCTGGGGATGGTAACGTGTTTGGTGTTATGTGTAAAGTCATGGGTGGCTGTTTGACCATTTGGATAGTGAATACCATGGTCAAGTTTTTGTTCATAGGCAGTAATATGGTAAAATAGAAATAGTATAGACAGTAGGGTAATTGGTATTTTTTTACTTGTTTGCATTTTGTTAGGGGTGGGTGGGCCAATTTTGATGGTTGAGTGTGCTAACAGGGTATGGAAGAATGGAAGAGAAGTAAATGGGTTAAGTGGGAGGGTTGTTCAGTGATGTATGAGGTGCTGATTGGTACTTAGCATGAGGGGAGTGACTAAATTTTGTTTAAATGTAGCACTAGTGGGGGCAGGTGGAAATTGGGGGCAGGGAGGGAAGCGGAGTGAGGCTACACTGACTACAAGTATTTCCTTAGGCTTTTGGTATGTATGGTTGTGTGTTTGGTTGTATTTTTAATTTGTTTTTTTGCACCAATTTATAGACTATGTTTAAGCTGTATTTTATACACTTGCAGGTTAATTTTATAGCTGCAGAGTATAATTTTCAGGGTTATGTGAGGGAGAGTAGAGTGAAATTACTGTGTTCAGGGTGTTATTTTAGGTGTAAGAAAAAAGATAGTGGGGGCAAACTAGCTAATTTTAACAATATGGAGGAAGCCAAATTACTTTAGGGGACAGCCTAAAAGGTGCCTTTAGACCCAGGTCAGCAGTATACAGTAATTACTTTACATTCTAATCTATGTTCTGTTTTTAAACACAGACAGCAACTTTAACAGTACAGTTTGGTGGAACATCTTAACATTAGGAGCCTTATTTAAGAACTGGGAAGTTTGGTGCTGTTGACCCAGTATGGCTGAATTAAACAGTTTAGGCAGAAAGACTTTAGAAAAAAAAGTAACCTTAGTTAAGTTTGTTATTGAAGGTAGACCAGTGTGGCTGTCCATTTTATTTTTATTTTTAAATCAATTCCCAACTGGATGCAGACCTTCTAGCTGTGCAAACCTTTCAGGGCAGGAGCCATGAGAAGAGATAATACCTTAGTTAAGTTTGTTATTGTGGGTAGACAAGTGTGGCTGTCCGTTTTATTTTTATTTTTAAAACAATTCCCAACTGGATGCAGACCTTTTAACTGTGCAAGCCTTTCAGGGTCGGAGCCGTGAGAAGCGATAATGCATTAGTTAAGTTTGTTATTGAGGGTAGACCAGTGTGGCTGTCCATTATTTTTTATTTTTAAAACAATTCCCAACTGGATGCAGAGCTTCTAACTGTGCGAGCCTTTCAGGATGATACGTTAACTAAGTTTGTTATTGAGGGTACACCAGTGTTGCTGTCCATTTTATTTTTATTTTTAAAACAATTCCCAACTGGATGCAGACCTTCTAACTGTGCGAGCCTTTCAGGGTGTTAGCCGTGAGAAGAGATAATACCAAGTTTACAGCAGGACAGCCGCCTGATATATCTGAATATGATGATCTGTGCAAAACCCATACAATCCTCTGAATTCCCCCATGGTAATAACAGAACATCATAATGGAAAAGAATTAGCATTAAACAGACTCTTGTTGTCTCATTATCCTACATAAGCTTCTTCAGTCAGACATATGTCAACATCCACAGAAAATTTTGCCAGAAAACCATGAAAGAAAAGTATAGGAACACTGCAATAGCAACTGTTATACCTTCATAATAAACAGACCTATGCAAAATGTTGACAACAATCATTT
Organism: Protopterus annectens; assembly: GCF_019279795.1. Lineage (NCBI taxonomy): Eukaryota > Metazoa > Chordata > Ceratodontiformes > Protopteridae > Protopterus > Protopterus annectens. Next base: position 751,711,693 of record NC_056729.1, read on the forward strand.
TGCTTAAAAAAAAAACTTACTAAAATAATTGTGTATGCAGCATTTGTACAAAACATAACATACCTTAACAGAAATTGTAAGACAATTCTCCAAAATGAATGGAAATGCAGTAGTAGTTTTGTTTGGCAAATCCAAATAATCTTCCTTAGTATGACGGAAATCCCACAGCACCAGGTTATTTCCATGTGGTGTAGATTAAGCCATCTGGCCATGTCAAATATGTAAATCAGGTATCAGCTCATTATTCATGAATCACTCAATCTGCTTGAGGTGCTGGAAACTTAAACATGTTGTTAGGACCTACATGATGCTGTGCACATGCCTGAGCAGTACAAGAGCAATGAATCAAAACTGTGACTAGATAATGCCTTGTAACTATCACTCGTTAGAAGTTGTGCACATTTAATTAAGTTATTATCACTTATGCTAATGAGAAGTAGATTTACACAGGGTGTGTCAGAGGCAATAGACTTACTGACAGAGGTTTCACATACATTTACTTAGGAGAAAATCTTTGTACCCCCTTTAGTTATCATATTGTTAGAAGATAATGTGCCTCTGAGTGCAATCTGTCTGTAACGTGTATCAAGTATATACAACAAACACATACAGCAAAAAGTCAAACTCATTGCAAGATGCAATGCAGTGATGTTGCAAAGGAGATAAAATGGAGTAATGCATGCACAAAAACATAAAGAAGAGATCATATTCAGCAAGATTTTGAGAAAGGAAAAATGACACATTTAACAACATGCAGCAACTTGTTCTCTAAATGTAAAATGCTAGAACTACATCAGAGTATATGTGTTTCACTTTCTGTGTATCACTTTATATCAGTGTTGAGATGGCAGACACTGTTAATTATGTCAATGTTTAATGGTAATGCCATTGTTTCATGGTTCATATCTAAAGAGGGTGATGTCTATTTGATAGTAGGAATCCTTAATGTCAACATTTTAATGGCATTTGACCACAAAATTTGCATGTGGCAGACATTATTAAAAAGGTCAGTATTTAGGGTAATGTCATATGTCATATGTTCCCATAGACAGTTTTACATGTCTGTGGAAGTAGGTATTCTTACTGTCACCATTTTGCCTGTATAAGGCCACCAAGCTGATAAATCCTGGCTTCATCCTTTGCTTGACCCTTGAAGCTGCACAACAGTGACTGTTAGCAGTGGCTATCAGTAAATGACAGTTCAATACCAAAGCAAAAACTCACAAATTTATTTTGCATGCACAAAGACCTAGCCATCAGTAGTGTAACTGAGACTGATGTTAGTGCACTTTAGTCAGCACTTTGGACAGTACTGAAAGCATAAAATGCAACTGCTGTATAATGTTCTCAGTGTCTCAATGTGTTAATGTAGTAAGTTTAGAGTATTAGCATAAACATTGCAGGGGTATGAATCTAGGTTATGGCTTATTTTAATGTAGGGTCAGAATAAAGTCTTGTCAATTATGTTTTGCTGTACTTGAGCCTTAAGTATACTTGGCAAGTTAAAAAATGAAACTTGCACCCAAGTGTGTATGTATATATATATATATATATATATATATATATATATATATATACATACATATATAATAAATTCTAGCGTAATCCAACAGAGAGTCACAACAGCAACAATTACGCTAAAGAATGATGCACCAGGGAACCACACTATAATCCAAATGCTTTATTGCTTCTTAGTACTCTGGACATTAAGTGCTTTCATCGACATGAAATGTGGACTTCCTCAGAATGCCCAGTGCATTAAACACACAACCTTAAATACCATAATTATTGGCGCCAAAATTACATTAATTGTCAATTGAATTACTATCAATAAAAACCAAAATATGTTAAACATGTTAAAACCATTAATTAGTTTTTTTTTTAAATAATACAACTAGTTATTTGAAGATTATGTACAACATTAATGTAGATAGTATAGCTTATTTACATACGTACATCTCCAGCACACCCACAGGATTCAAGTTACAAATTTATAGGAAAAATACTTTTTCCAACAACTACTTAGATTGTAGTAGTTTTCACCCAAGAGGGATGATGAAGAACATATATAAAGGGTAGTGTATAAGGGCAGCTAGAATGATCTCTAGGTTCGAAGATATGGTTGAGGAAATAAACACCATTAGGTCATTTTTTGTTGAGAGGGAGTACCCGTTACCAATGTTGGATGATGTTAAACAGTTTATAATTAGTGGATGGGGAAAGAAATATCAACCTATATTAGGTAAAGCTTTATCCAGCAACATCGAAGATGGTAACTATAAAGTTGCCCATTACAAAATGGCATGTGTATTGGAATACAACCCCCAGGTATACACTGTACAAAAAATATTAAGTAAGAACTGGAACATATTAGTGGCTGACAATAGAATAAGAAACATTATGGGCGAGCTACCAGTATTTCTACATAAGATGGCACGCAACTTGAAAAATATATTCGAAAACTTGAATAGGGGGATTGAGATGAGACAGCAAAATAGACATACAAAGAGATGTGGAAACTGTAGACAGTGTAGCTACATTTGGGAAGTTGGAAATGCTTTCTTGGAAAATATGAAAACTACCAGAATACAGTTTAGATATGGTAATTGCAATACTAAAAACATTATTTATATGGGTAAATGTATGATATGCCCTGGATTTTTTATCGGGAAAACCGAGAGGTATTTTTGGAAAAGAATTTACAACCATTTATATGACATAAAAAGGAAAGATAAGAACAATGCATTGTATAGACATATTGCCAATTGTGGGACATCACACACTTTCAAATTTGCTATCCTTGACCAGGTTAAAATTAATCCTCGAGGGGGTAATAGTAAAGTATTGTTAAGCAAAAGGGAAGTGATGTGGCAAATGTATACTGATGCCTCTAATGAACCAGGGCTGAATGAGTACATTACAATTAAACCATTTTTGCAACTAAGTTAATGGAAGTAGGAATTGTCATAGTTAGTTTTAACTGTCGGGAAGAAGTGTTTTTATGTAGAATTAAAAGTGACCAACAATATAGGATAAATTTCACATAAATTTTACACAGTTTTAATATAGTATAGCTTTTTAAGAGATGTAACTAAGCATTTTTATAACACCTCCACACTCTGAAAAACACTTAGTACTTTGTATTTAATGTTTATTTTTTAATTAATGGTTTTAACATGTTTAATATATTTTGGTTTTTATTGATAGTAATTCAATTGACAATTAATGTAATTGTGGCGCCAATAATTATGGTATTTAAGGTTGTGTGTTTAATGCACTGGGCATTCTGAGGAAGTTCACATTTGATGTGGATGAAAGCGTTTAATGTCCGGAGTACTAAGAAGCAATAAAGAGTTTGGATTATAATGTGGTTCCTTGGTGCATCATTCTTTAGCGTATATATATATATATATATATATATATATATATATATATATATATATATATATATATATATATATATCATACATGCCTGCTCAAGTAGTTCTTGAAGATTGCATTGGGCAATATGTCAGTCAACATAGCTGTGTACAGCTTCAAATCTAAGCAGCAGCAATTATTACCTTTTTTTGACCTAAAATAAAATCAGTATTCTAAAATTATTAAGTAATAACATTGCAATCGTAAATGGGTGTTCCTTTATTTGGAATGCATATATCATATTTGCCATAGTCACACAACCCTTTGTGTAATGCATAATAACAATTACATTAATGTGTAGTTTAAGATATATGTATGGCTTCACATTCATAAGTGGATGTGACAAAGCTTAACATATTTATGTGTCAAAGTGAATGGAATGTGATATCTTATAATGACATGGAAGTTATAATATTTTCTATGTTCTCTCTCCCCTAGCCTATTTCTCTCTATTTTTTTTTAAACTTGACATTTGGAACATAATTCATGTCGCTACACAACTGACCACCAGCATGAGGAACTAGGTTGGACACAGGGAATCAGACCACCATACCTCCACAGAAGGTTGCAGGGGCAGCACCACAGGCAGCACAGTAACCTAGCACTTCTGAGTCGCAACCTGTCAGCATTACTACCACGACCCCTGCACTGCCTGCTCCAACTTTGTCAGGTAGCTCTGCCCAGGGGCTGGTGAGCTGGTACCCACAGGGAATAGTGCCAGTAGAGGTGGTGATTACATTATCCATCAGGAGCTAACAGGACCAGTGGAGGACATAATAGAGCGGGGCTTTGGTACCCACATTGTCAGAATAGAAAAAGTCCTGCATCAAATAACCAAGTCAATGCCCCATCTAGCCCTGCCCAAGGTGGCTGAGACAGGAAACAGTAATCAAAGTGCAAAGGGTGAGGTCTAGATTCTCACTGTATTCATGCTAGTTGAAGATGCACCTTTGAAGTCCCTTGTCTACCCCAATCATGGTGTCCCACAACTTTTTGTGTCCATCGCCATCCCTGTCTGCCTTGTATATCCTGTATGTCTGTACCTCCTACCTAACCTACCCTACTTACCTCTCTCTCTCCCTTTATAAAAGGGGACATCTGTCCAACAAAGAAATATATGCCCAGTATATAGGTCTCCACTTCCCGTGTGTGTGTGTGTGTGTGTGTGTGTGTGTGTGTGTGTGTGTGTGTTTATTTAACACTTGATTTGGTCAATTGACCAGACAACATTATCAAGCTTTTGTCACACATGCATTTTATGTGGTGACTATACAAATTCCCCATAGTATTTTAAGAACTACACAGTTATCTTGTAAAGAAGTGGATAGACATGGTGCTCTCCCACCACTCTCCTGCACATTCCTTTAGCCCTCCTCCATGCTGCCTTCTGTTTGCCCCCCATATTCACCACTATGCTATTAAACCCCTTTCACCATTTAATTTGGTCAAAAAATAGAATCACACACATGGTCAGAGATGGCCAACAAAATAATTCCCATTTTGTTTCCTCAGCATTTGTGTGATACTTGTCATTGCTCAAAAGATAAATGATAATAAATGGCATTTCATGTCTTATGGCAAAACTTGAAGATTTCACCTTCAGCTGCAGTAATGCTGTTCTCATAGTGCCACTGTTCTTAGCCCTTCTCTGTGACAGCAAGAAATGCTGAAAGCACTATTAGGAGACTGTTAGTCCTCTATGTTTAATAGGCTGCAGGACAGACCTCTCAACTGTCTTGATTTTTGCCTTATACTTTTGGTCTGTTCCTTATAAAATGTGTGATTTTCTGGTAAATCATGGAGGAATGAAGTCACTAAATAATACTAAATAATGACAGATATCTGAGTTTCAGACTTCATATCTTTAAGAAAATGCATAATAATGCAAAACATGTTATTCTAGCAGTTATTTTTTTAAGTTTACAGGTGCAATATTTAATATCTGTCCCTATTTTTGGGCCTTTGTCCCCTCATTATTTTTGGCTCAGCCCAGATTTCTTACACCGAGAGGTTGAGAGGTATGTTGCAGGGCTTAATGTACATCTTATGGGATGCTTCTTTTCATTTTACGGTTATGAAGTCTGAGGATTACATAATTCTATTGCTTTAAACATTTGTCACTGTCTCTGAATACATGTGAATTTTATTGTCAGAACTAAGAGCTCCTTTTCTATCTGCTCAGATAATGCTCTCGTCTATGGGATGCTGATGCAGATTATAAGGTACTCAAATCTAGAAGTATCAAAACCAGTATTTAATTGTTTTTTGTAGAAAATATTATGTGTTGAAGTATCGGCTACATATGTTAGTAACCCACCAGTATCTAGCTTATGCCTTAATTATTTTCTACTATCCTACTTCACCCTATTTTGAGTATGTTATTGTACACAGCATGACAGAGTTATCATGATGACAAGCAAACAATTACTAGTCCACATAGATGTCCAGAAATTGCCCATAAATAAAATGTTCTCTCTCTCTCTCCCACCCTGTCTCTTTTTCTCTCACTCTCATCAATGTTTGTCCTCACCATTTGCACAAAGCATGGCACCATTGGTAGCCGATGGTGAAAGACAATTCTTAACCACTATATGGTACATCTTGCATAACTGTGCTACTGTATACAGAAAAATACTGATAGGGTTATGAGGAGACTGTTATTCTTATAACACTGCTAAATCATAGTGGTATGGTAAAAAAGACCATAAAGACTCTCATATGAATACGATTCCTTAGATCCAAACAAATCCACTTTATTACATAAAAGGAATAAGCACTTTCATCCTGCTTAACAGGACTTCTTCAGATTCAACAATGACATTAAGAAAGGGCTATATATACCCACAAACATTAGCAACAAAAAAGGAAATGATGTCATAATTATTTAATTAAACAATTAGGAAGCTAAAAAAACTGGCTAACCTATGCATTTAACTTGAGTAAAAAAGAGAAATGAAGTAACTTAGTACTTAAACTGAATAAATATACAAATGTTAAAAAGTGTTAAAAAATCAATGGTTTACAATATTATGAAAAAATATATACATTTTTATAATACTATTATATAAATACATAAAATACATCAAATGTGTTTATAATATGTTATACTAATTCAGATTATGCTCAGAGCTCTAAAATAGGTTTAAGGAGAATATTATAATTTATTCCTGTGGGTTGCATGCATTCAGTTTTAGTTGCCATTTAACTTCTTTTTCATCCAACAAAAGCTTGTCATTGCCTCCCCTGGGATCACCCATTAACTTTTCTAAAATAGCAAACCTAAAGGTGTGGCAGTCTTTGTTATCTTCCAAGTGTCTATATAAGGCATTATTAGCATTTTGCTTTCTTGTGTGATATATATGTTCGTAAATTCTGTTTTTTAGTGATCTGTCCATTTTACCAATGTAAAACACCAGACATGTCATGCACATTGCCATATAAACCACACTCTTAGTTTTACAATTCCCTTTATGCTTACACTTATCAAGGGTATCAGAACTTGCCATAGATTGGGGATGCATGGCTAGGCTTAAAAGGGCCCTTGTGGTGATTAGCCTACTAAACACCTATGAACCTATGACCCTGTAAATGCAAGACATTTGGAAAAACAAAATATAGTGCAGGGCACAGGTATCAGTCATTGTTCCTATACATTTAACAAGATAGTAGAATAAAATATTTATCATTAGCATGCATTTTTGGAAGGGACTTGAAGTCTAATACATTGTAGTCTACTATCATGTAATGACCTCAGTACTCAATGATTTGATAGAAAAAAAGCAAATTGCATAAGGAAAACAAAAACATGCCTTAGACATGTGGACAGTCAACAAGCATGTAAACAATGGAGAGGCATATCCCTGTACTATTCGTATAATGAGCACTTTACTGCAGTGATCATGACGTGCAAATAATGGCACAGAACTTGTTAACACAGCACACACATGCTGTAAAGTGGCACAGAATCAGAACTGGTTATATATCCATACTTCTTTTTATGCAAGGTTTGGCACAGAACATCACAGACTGCTGCTAATTCCCTTAAGTTCAAAAACTCAGAAAATAATTATGCATGCAGTAATACTTTCCCATCGAGCCCGCAAATGAGCTTACCAGCAGTGTGCTTCCTTAAGTGTTTTTTAAATAAAGTAATATCAGTGGCTTGTTTTTCTTGTGTATATTTTAATGGCTTATTGCATTCAAGATATGATGAGTTCACTGTTATGCTGATTACTCACTACATACTGTAAATTATGTTTGCACTTGAGCACATTCATCTTGTGAATGATTTGCAGTGGTGTGAGACTTTGGACACATGCTTACCGGTAGTATTAAGTAGTATACTTTAATGTATTTTGCATGTATATCTTGCATTTATCTTGCACAATGTACACACTTAAAATCTTCTCAGTGATACACTAACTAATTAAAATTTGCATATAATGATCTTGAGCTGAACAGACAGGAATTCTTGGGTTGCACTCCACTGTTTGACAACTGCCCAGTAGAAATATATATTCCTTTGTGTGATGTTTAGCACAGAGCACAGTAAGTAATCAATGTTGTGAAAAACATATTGTCAGTTGATTTTTTGGGAAAAAAAATCTGAGAATAATCCATTGGCAACATGGTTCTGCTGACAGCTGTGCAAGTGACTGATATGTGGAGGATAACAAAATTATTATAGGCCAGTGCACACCTGTTGTATGTGAAATATAGTCATTTTTAAGCTGCATCCATTTGTGAGTTATGGTTGCATACTGTCATGACAGCCATGGAGGAATTACAAATGTGTTGTGCAAGGCTCATTTCAGAGGAGGCTGTGATTTACAAGATACTAGACTACCCTCAGAGTTGTACAATAGCACACTGTATAAAATGTGCATGTGCGGCGGCAGCAGCAGCATATATTAATATGATGCTTACATGCCACAACTCTTGATACTCCAATCACATTGAAATAGAAAGTTAACCAGTTCATGTAGCAGATGTCATGGCACAATACTGCCATCAGGGAAACTTGCTTTTTGCTTATGTCTTCTATGAGGTAACTATCATGCATGGTTTTCCCTTCACATATACCTAACCATGTCCCTAGGCATATACGGACATTCATACACACACAACATAGATATAAATGAACTGCCTCCACAAGACTTGTGCCTTGAAGAAATTGCATCTTAATACATCACATGATATGTCCCACAGCTCCCTTAAACATACATCTAATCTGTTACACTCGACATTTGTAACATTGCATTGCAACATTATTAATTATGCTGGTTAAAGTGACAGTTCTGTGGCAGGTCCTTCTGGATTACATTACATAACTTATTGGGGTGTATTAACAGTCTCAGTTCCTACCATTCCCAAGACTCAGGTTGGTGCCACAACTGTTTGCTTCCACTGACTACATGTATGAGAGGGATTGTTCATGTATTTAGTAATTTTCTTAAATGGACGCCATTTTTATATATGGGTATTTTTTCATTACACCTTCGGTGTTACTTCAATACATATAAGGAAAGGAAATGGTTAAAACTGTTTAACTTGTATGTCTGTTTAAACATCATTTCAATTCTTTGGAAAATGATGCCTGTATTTTCTTTCCCAATATACATGATGACACTGGAGCAGTTGTCTAGATGTACACTTCCTGCAATATGTGCAATGCCTCCAGCTGTATCGAATTTCCTTGTAAACTGGTACAACACCTCTCAACTGTTCCTAATATGCATAGACTTCCCTAACTTTGGCTTAGATTGTAGGTGTGTACCTCTTAATCCTTTGTAAAAGGGGGTGACCTTAGGGAAAAAGTGATGAATTATACATAATAGTAGTTTATGACAGTAATTACAGCTGTAGGATTTTTTTAATTCAGGAAATGCATTTTAAATTTGCGTTCATCTCATTCTATCAACATTTCTGTTTTGCTTTAATATAAGTGTCCCTGATTGCCCCTGGTTATTTCTGAATTTCTTTCTAATTCTGATAAGCTTTATCCCTGATATATTATGGTTCTTGCTAGCCTTCCTCTGTCATTTACTTGTGTATTTTAAGCTGCCCTATCTGTTATAGTGCCATCCATATGTACTCATTTACCAATCTTAACTTTATTTCATTGCAACATTCATTCTGTTGTGAGCACGTCTTCCACCTTGTATATAGACCAACTATCGCTTCACTATGAGTGTAATTACTTCTTTAAGTGTATATATCTAAAAACTATCTTGTTTTTCAGAGTTATATTTTTTAATACAACCTCTATACTTCATTATAAACTGTACATTCCTACCTAACAAAGTTTATGGTGAATGTCAAACCCTTTATCATGGAAATAGTACTGTATTGCTTTGTTAAACTCAGTAGTCACGTTCTGTATAATTAAGTTCATTGATGAAAATCTTCATGTATAATGTATTGAGATATTTTTGACTTTTTTCTGTCCTGTTTTATTAGTTTAATGTGGAGCTTATCTCCCCAGGCCTCTACTGAAAATGGACATGTATCCAGTTGGACTAGCCCAGTCAACAAATGTAAAATAAAATAAATAAATAAATAAAATTATTGGTGTTTAGGAGTTGTTGTCTGTGGAAGTTTAGTAGGAGGTACCTTTTAGAATACTGGTGGAATTCTTTATTTTCTCAAAGTTCAAGCTTTATGTTCAGCTACACTGATTTTAGCCCAGTTATTGGTCATTTCCTAGTGATGTGGCAACATTAGATACATTAAAAACTACATATGTCAAAGGTAACTTCTGCCATCTAAGAGTGAAGCACTGTAAACCATTTGCATAGTCTACTTATCTCAGGGCTGACCATATTAACACCTAAATTATATGTCTTTGAAGGATCATTGACATTACAGTTGGCTTTCCAGATGCTGTCATGGTGGGTCATCTTTTTTATGCCCATAAAAGACCAGATCCAGTGAACCTTTAACTATGAGATGTCATTTAAAGTTAAATATTTTCAAATTTAGTAATTACTAGAACATATATATATAGCTATATCTGTGTCTATCTATCTATCTATAAAACTGACATATATAATTAGATACATAGGTTACTAGACTTGCAGTCCAGGATCATTCAGGAATTTTTCCCAAATGTGCATTTGCTCAGGGTCACACAGTAGGCAAATGAGGGGTGAGGGACTCAAATCCTGTACTACAGGAACCAGAACTCACATCCTTAACCTTTGTGCCAACTGCCTGACAAAGTTAGCACTAGTCTTAAGATTTTACCTGATCTGTTCCTTCAGTCCATATAAGGAGATGCTTCTCAGTGATGAGATCTTGTTCCATTGGTGCTCTGGAGTCAAACTGACCAATCTGAATATATCTTGATATTCCATCTTGGGCGATATACAAAGTTATAACTTTATAGAGTGCTGGTGGATTGCCATTTTGATCAAAAAACATCTCACCAACTGTATTTCTAAAATTGACAGTTTTCATATAATGGTACAGCTATCAAAGCAAACAAAACCAAAATATAAATGTTAGCTTCAGACAGTTTAAGCCACATTCTTTGTCAATATATGAAAACATCTTTGTCATTGGTAGAAAATGTACATGCATAATGTTTTTTAGGAATCAGAGTTCAAAATATAATGCCTTCCCTTGTAACTAGATAACTATCTGAATATGAATCACTTTGAAAATTAAAAATTCCATTTTCCAGAATGAAAAATTACTTACCCAAAAGTCTAGATTAAGGCCAACATTAGACTGTCAATGAAGGAAATGTACCATTTTTAAATAAAACAGTAATTACAGCATTAAAGATCAATGTGCTTAATAGCTCTAACTTAAATAATAGGAAAAAGTATTGCAATGTATAGTCAATGATCTAAAATGCCAGAGTCAGAGTTCTAGTGGGAATTAGATTATATTTTCCCAACACAATATAAAAGTTTTGTTAATAATATTAACAACTAGGTTGACGTAAGAACTTGGTTCATCAAATAAATGGCACAGTCGCATACGAGATGCTCCCGAATACAAAAATTTGGGAAATATGTAAACTGTGGCTGGTTTCACATTGTGAAGTATACTGTGTACTCTCGCACAAATATCTGGAATGCAGAGCTAAGTATCAGTTCATGGAGCCATGTAGTCCTATAGGGCAACATTCTAAAAGGTGTCGAAAATGGGTATGGATATCAAGTAGCATAGTATAATGATGGATAATGGCATGCAAATGGGAATCAAGGAAAGCAGGGTGTGGGATTTATAGCCATCAGGCAGACAGTGACACATCCTCTTGCATCTGAGTATATAGGCAAAAAGTATGACAAAAGATGTAGTGTGACAGCAACAAAAATGCTTGTTGCAGTGATGAGTACTGTTCAGGAACACTTAGCATAGTTTTGGTCATCTCTGGGTGCAGTATAATTGCACTTGTCAACAAAATCAGTTCTGGCAAAGAGTGACATCACATTAGCTGACAGACTAGGAGATAGAGTAGACAGAGGCATTATATGGGCATAACTTGTCCTTTATGGCACACAAAATGGGAATGGAGGAATGTGTGAATTTACTTTACCAAAGGACACCAAAGTATGTGTGGCTCTTCCCAGTCTGGCTACAGGGGCCTTTATAGACAAACAGAGGATATATTTTGTATCCCCCAAGCATTTGCCTACAGAATACTCAAGATGCTGCTCAGTATTGAAGAAGAGAGAGGCACAACCATCACCACACATTGCTTTTATCAGATTGCTCACTTCAGCAAAATGCACATGTTCCCGGAACACAAGCAACCCTAAGGTATAGGCTTTTAATGATACCACTGGATAACATACTCCCAGAGGTAGCCATGGATGCCACACGTGGCACCATAGACCACATAAGTCATTTTATGGCATCATCTCTGGACTATGATATTGGATAACAACTTCCCAGAGACTTCACACTGCACAAATCATCTCTAGGTTGATGTGAACAGCTGCAGAATGTACCCAGATGCCAGCTCTGCCCATCAGTTGATTGAGAGTTGTCTACATATCTGGGGTAGGCTGTGATGGCAGCCACCACATTGGGCTACTGGAAGCCTGCTGTATGATAGGTATCTGCATATCAGTTGCATTGCACTGGTCTGTTGCCACAGTTCCTATAGTAGCAGTGATAGTACTGCTAGTCACAGATGTGACAAACCCCTGTGATGTGTGTCATGTAAGGTAATAGGTCTGGGGAAGCCACAAGGTCAGCCTGAGTAATGTGTGTGTGTGTGTGTGTGTGTGTGTGTGTGTGTGTGTGTGTGTGTGTGTGTGTGTGTGTGTGTGTGTGTGTGTGTGTGTGTGCTATACCATCCAGAAGGGAGACAGATAATGTTACTTTGCCCTGGGATTGTGATTTGATCTGCGTACTGGCATCCTTATCAGACCATCTGCAGATGATGAACCCAGACTCTACTGAACCTGATCATCACCAACATGGGGACTCTATGCTCCAGACCAGAAGTGTATCCCTCACTGGTAAGATCAGACCATAAACTAATCTCACTGGATATTCACATCCCGACCCCACCCCCTGCCCAGAAAACCACAGTGAAAAACTTCTCTAAAGCAAATTTCACACTCCTCAAAACTGAGGTGGAATCCTTCAAAGCCCCCGGGCCTGTGGAAAATATAGCCCAGACTGCAGAATCCTTTATAAACGCATTCTATGAACACCTTCAGGAATGCATGGATCATGCAATCCCAAATAAAACCAAGACCCAATCCTCCAAAGGCAGGCGTCCTGTCTGGTGGACCCCAGCCATAAACAAACTATACAATAGAAGGAGGAAGCTACTAAATGATAGAGCAAAATCCCAAAAAGGGAAGGCATCACTGATCAGTATTAGCAAAAAACTACGGGCACACATAAAATTGTCTAAGGCCAGCTTTGAGAGAAAAATTGCAGAGGACACTAAGGATAATCACAAGGCTTTCTTTAGTTATGTTAGGAACCTGGGTGGTAATTCCCAGATATGCTCAGAATTAGTCCAAAATGACAAAAAATACACTGAACTCACAGACATTGCCAACAACCTAGCTGACAAGTTCAGCGCAAACTTCTCCCCCCCCTCCCCACCAAAAGGGCAAATATCTATCCCAGCAGAGTGCTGCCCCCCTGACATCTCAGATGCTCAGGTAAGAGCCGCCCTCTCCAAAGCAAAAAACACAGCATCAATGGGACCAGATGGTGTCCCAGGCTGCATCCTACATGAACTCTAAGAAGAGCTAAACCCAAACATAAAACTACTGTTCAATCTCAGCCTTACTACAGGATATGTGCCCAAAGAGTGGCGTACAGCAACAGTGGTCCCTCTCCATAAAGGTGGTGCCTCAACGGATCCTGGAAACTATCGCCCCATAAGCCTGACTAGCTTGGTCTGCAAAGCTATGGAAAGGATCATCATGGACCTTATAAATAAAGATATTGGGGACCTACAAACACTGGATCCTACCCAGTTTGGCTTTGTTAAGGGCAGATCCTGCCTCTTAAACCTGGTTGATTTCTTTGAAACAGTCACCAAGGCCATTGACGAGGGAAGGTGGTCCACACAGCCTACCTGGACCTCGCAAAAGCCTTCGATACAATGCCCCACTCGGGCATTATAGATAAGCTCACCAGCTTAAATATAAACCCCTATGTCACTAGATGGATTGCAAACTGGCTCAAGGACAGAACCCACATGGTTAGAATTGCTGGAGCCATGTCAGACTCCAAACCAGTTACAAGTGGTGTCCCACAAGGCTCAGTCCTGGGACCTCTCTTGTTCGGTATATATTTCTCGGAGGTACAGGCCAACATGGAAGGACTGTGGCTGACCAAGTTCGCAGATGACTGCAAACTGGGCGCCATAATCGACTCTCCAGTCGACACAAGCATCCTCCAAAAGGGCCTCATAGAAACAGACAACTGGTGCCAGAGCCATGGCCTCAAGCTAAATGCCAAAATGTGTATAGTCATCCCCTTTGGCAGTAAACAAAGTGCCCACAAATTACCACATAGGTGGTAATCCATTAAGTACAGAAGAAGTAATTAGGGACCTGGGGACCCAAGTTGATAGCAATCTCTCATTTGACAACCACGTGGCCAAAGTGGTTAGAAAAACATTTTATATAGCCCACCTAATCATGAAGGGATTCACATCTAGATCAGGGGACATCATTGTGCCTCTTTACTCATCCCTCATCAGGCCCATAATTGAGTACAATGCCCCTTTTGGGATGTACCTTATCAGACACCTGCAGCAACTGGAAAGACCCCAAAAGTACCTCACCAAGAGGATCAAAGGGCTCAAACAGATGCCATATGCTGCCCGGTTAAAGAAACTCCAGCTCTACTCAGTGGCATACCGCCTGTTCTGAGGCGATCTGTGCCTGACGTATAAAGCCATGTCCAACCCGGAATTAATGGACATGCTGCACCTCAGAAAATCCAAATCCCATCGAGCTACGCTCGAGACTTGAACCTCAGCACTGAAATAAATAGGACATGCTGGAGGGACAGATTCATAACCCAGAGGCTCCCTTCACTCTGGAATAAAATCCCAGTCCAGGTTAGCCAGAGTCCCTCATTGACTCTCTTCACGAAGAATCTTGATGAGTGGATGGGAGATCGTATGTTTTCCCCGGGTATCACTTCTGTGTCACTGTTAGACAGAGGCACAGTATACTAACCTCGAAAAAGGGCATAGCAAAATAAATTTAAAATGGGTGGCGAAAGCCAAACACATTCTGGCTAGGCTTATAAATGCCCTAGGGCAGATAGCCTAGTATGAACCTATGAACCTATGAACCTATGAACCCACCCCTACAGATGTCGCCATAGCAGTGATCTGTCCTCTCTCACTCTTTCTCTGTATGGAGTGCATGGAATGTCTGTCTGACTGCACCCACTCCATAAGCAATGATTTCCTCTGTTGTATATGGAAATCAAAGGTAGGTACATACTGACAACTAGCAGACTCTTACTGGTGGTTGTGATCCTCTAATTCTGAACAATCAAATTTATTATCAAGTACAAATGCAGAAGTCAGATTGTGGCCCCTGATTTAGATTCAAGCATATTCTTTCTACAGAATATGCAGTATGGCTACCATTCTAAGTGGCCTCAGTGTGAGATACGCTGTGTCTGCCCACTTCTGGGAACCGTATTCATGATCCTGTAATTACATCATGTATCACTGTGTCCCACATGCAGTCCGTAGAGGATGGCGGGCTCACTGTCTACCAAGTAGCTGTTGCCCATGTGTCCTATGTGCTTGAAGCAGGATGCCATTCTCAACAGGGCTGATCTCTGCCATGTGGCACCTTTGTAGGTCAGGCATACACCTAGCCAGAGTACAGACCATATTAGTTGGCAGGTGATGTATGGGTATAGTGTGATACCAATGTCACATATATGTTGGTCTGTCTAAAGCTCAAGACAAGTTAGGAAAGAAATAACCAGATATTATGGGATTCAGATATGCTGGATATTTGCATGACCCAATAGTTAGCAAGATATGTAGTGGCAAGGATAGACTTACACAGGGATATGAGTGAGGTGTGTGACACACAGGAGTCCCTTGGAGCTGTAGGGATGGTGAGCTTCTCTGGCAATGGCCACGGTGGCTCACAGAGGCAGATGTGTGGCACATAATCAAGTATATGACAGGAATAATGTGTCTGGTTGTCCCTGGCAGTTCTATGCATGGTATATGAGCATATTCTGTATATGGCAGGCAACAGGGGGGTGGCAGTTCTTGTATCATCAGTTAGAAGAATACAAACAGGTATGACATCCACACATATGGTTGCATTATCAATGTCATTTCCCATGAAATGGCATACAAATAAATGTTAGTGGTCATATAAGGTGGGGCATACTGGAGGAGTAGATTGTGGCAGTCCTGCTTCAGTGGGCTGCCATGCCTTTGATACAGTTGTATGCCACAAGTCCATAATGCATGCAACTTATGACTGTAGGTGAATGTTGCAGGCAGGCTTAGCAATGGACAGTAATTTTCCCATGCTAGCACTTAATTTACAACAAGGTATTTACAGCCAAGTATTCATAATTTATAACACTGTTGCAGCAGGCTTTCCCACACTACAGCAGATCACTGTGTACCACCTCTGAGTTATATTTCACTGTTTCTTTACTGTGAGGTGTTGCTTCAAGCTGTTTAAACACTTCTGTGGCTGCTTCTTCTTTGTGTGCATTTTGGCACAAAATGTGACAGATGATCCATGAAAGAAGCTAACAGTTTGCAACACATATATGCTAAAGAGTCTAGATTCTGTCAGTATCTATGAATTGCTGTATTTCACAGAAAAGCGGCAGCAATATAAGGCGTTGAAATGTTCAGCTTCATGCCACATACATGGTCTGCTTGCTCTCTTGTGTGTGCATCCTGAACACCTCCATAAGGGAAATGAATAGGCGCAGCAAGGACATCATTAAGGGTGTAGTAAGGGCTCACCATTTAATCAAGTCATACTGCTGTTAGTTAACTATTTTTCTAACTTTCACAACTCAGTTCTGAACAGCTTTTCATTGTTCTGACAGCTTCCAGAGTATTACAAGTTGGTGGCTGTGAGTGGCTCTATACATGTTGTGTGTGGTGTTCTTCACTGCTGGGTGTACTTTGCACTGTGATGTTTTGTGGAATCGGGTACATGGCTAAGCCCCTCAATATTACTGTCCACCATTTCATGCTTCAACATTATTTTTATCTGCATTAGAGTGGCTGTTTCTGCTTCATTGCACCTTCATTTGTTAGGGCTGATCACTATCTTACTCCTTGTCCATTAGGGCCCTAGTCACCTAATAGATAAAGATTTGGCCTCCTAAGCCAGGGGTTGTGGGTTCCAGTCCCATCTAAAGTAGTATAATCTTGACACAAAGAGCACTTTTTAGCTTGGGGATGGTATAATTGTTAAGGTGTTTACCTCACAGACACAAGGTAGAGGTTTGATTCTCATAATAGAAAGGGAAATTATCTAGGCTTGAAATGGCCCACAAGGGCAGCTAGCCTAGTACTTACCTATAAACCTTAACAATATGCACCCTGTCTTGCTTCTGTATTACTACACATTGATATTATAGTGTAATATCTGTCTAGTGTTGTGGGAACCATTTCTGGCTTCAGCTTTCTTGCATATTTATGTGATGCTGTAGCTTTGCACTGTAGTCAGCAACTCATTTACATAGTACCTCTCAGCATGGGTAGAAAGGGATGAGAGCACTCCATAGGAGGCAGCAGACACTATTAGCACTGCAGAGCTAGTGTCCTCCTGTTTCTAGAGCTGCACTTTGCTGAAACTGATATGTTCCTCATCACTAATGGTGACCTTTCCTTTGTGTCTCCCTTCTGCAGGTCATGATGATCTATCTGAGCCACAAACACATCATCCATGCCAGCTTCCAGCCAAACAAGACTGCAGGTGAGGCAGATGTGCAGGGTGCAAGAGCCTTGCTAGGGAGAGTTTCGCTCAGATCCTGTGAATGCTGTGGATTTTAAACAAAATTTGCTGCAGTTTTGCATACTTTATGATTTATATTTTTTCTTTCTTTTTTTTGTTCAGTTCTAAACAGTATAAGGTAACACATTTGTACTGCAAGCCCTCATTTTATCAACATGCTTAATGACTGATTTTTAAACTTGCATGCAATAGTCTGTTTAACTAGATGGAAAAAGCTGAGTTTACTTTTAATTCCAATGTGTAGAAGAGACCATAACATGTAAATCCAGCCAGTTAAAATACAAATATACAAGTAGTGCAAGAAATAGTTCTGAAGCCACAGATTAAAGTCACCACTTTGTTTCCAGAGTCATTCTTTGTTTTGTTTCTTTTACTCATTTTTAGTTCAAGTAAGAAACAGCCACAAGCTAGCTCTACAGTACAGAGGGACAGAGCCTTGACAGTGACTTAGGTGACTTGGGTTTCTTTAGTGAATTTGGTTCCACAGGGGTAATTTGGGATGAGTGGCGGTGGGATTGGTTGTCATTATGATTGATTATTTCAGATGGAGGTGTGGAGGGATTCCTATGATGGATTAAAGCCTACAGTTGAGATCAGAGACTCTGGTACTGGTGCAATAAAACTTTGGGGGTGCATTTGCAGGTCACACACAGGAACATTCTGCATTGACATCATTATGCTCTAAGCATGGGATAGGGTCGCATATATGGAATAAACAAGGATACATCCCAGCATTGTTCAACTGATGTCACACTGAATTACATTACTTCCTCTGTACAAACTTCCCAAAATTTTATACACAGATTTCCCTGCTTACCAAGGCCCTGGACTTCTGATCAGCCAGCCCAGTGCTGGAATATGAAGTCTTGGCTGTGAAAGGTCAAGGATATGCTCTCAGTACACTGTAAGAGAAGAACCACAGAACAAAAAAGAAACAACCATAAGTCATTAACAGCTGACTTCTGAATATTAGCTTTTATAGCTTACCTGCCATGGTTCAAAGTCATAAATATTTGCACATGTACCATTAATAAATGGCCCCTTGCCTCCAAGGCATATATTTAGGTCATGCAGTCCTTGATTAGTGGCAGATAATGCATTGTATACATTGTATGAAATTTCTAAATTATTGACATCAAAGAAAGGAATATTGAGTTCATTGAGTTTTTCTTGGCCTGTGCACACCTTGACCATTTCAGCTCTGACATTGTTTATTGTGTTATTTTTCTTTTCAGCCTTCCATTTGCAGTTAAACACCTGTTCCCAGAACAGTTTGATGTATATGTCATTAACTGAAGTATCAGGATGTAGGTTTTGAAGAAATTCCTTAAAGCCAGAAATAGTCCCTTCACGAGTTGCAAATACAAGTGTTCCATTAAAGAGTTTAAGGGCTTGCATGTCAGCATGAAAATATGAAAAGGACCACGGTTCACTAGCAATCCATACCTTGTCAATGGTTTTATGCCTCATGATTTCCTCTAATAAAGGATAAACATTGTACTCAAACGAAAAGATTACAATGACCTTTGCTGATGAGTCTTTAATTAATCTGACAATATAAGTAACCTTTTTAGCAGAAAACACAACAGGAAATGTTTCAAGAAATGCAGTACAAACCCCAATTCTATTCAATTCCTGTTTTAAAATCTGGCTTCCTTGTTCCCCGTAGTCACTTTCCTCTGCAAGCACACCTATCCAAGTCCATCCAAAATAATTTACCAGTCGAGCAAGGCCAATAGATAGGGCATCATCAGATGGATATGTGCGGAGAAAAGAAGGGAACTGCTTCTTGTCACTGAGAAGAGTAACAGAAGCCCCATAGCTGACCTAAAACAGGATAATATAACATTCTTAAAATGCTACCATATGTCTAAAAGCAAATAATTACAAAGCCAGATAACATATTTCTGAAGCACAACTGTTTGTCAATAGAACATTATGTTCTTGTGTTCCTGTAGTTACTATTTAATATAGTTTAGACATTTACTGTATCTTCTACAGTCTTAAATCATGCTGTTTACTGATTACCAAACCACATTATACTCTGTAAAGATGGCCCACTGAAAAGTTCTTCTCCATCCTGACTAGAGTATGTACTCTTTAATGTAAATAATCCTTTCTAATCAATTTTATTGTATTGCTTTCAAAATGTCAAGGATCTTTTCCATCACATATTGTTTATTTTTGACTTATATCTCCAACAAGCAAGTGATTATTGCTTCAGAAATATTCCTAACCACTTCACTGTTTGGGCTACCATCAAGATTTACTGCACATGCCTGATTTAATCTTTCTCAGATTTGTACCAGTAAACTATAGTGTAAATGCAGCCACAATAATGATGTACACATAACTGGTATCACCTTCACATGGATTCTAATGGTCAGTGTGAAAGTACATCACACTGCAGTGAATGTTTCATGTTACCTCATCTTATGCATGTTAGAGATGTGTGATGATTTTATCATTGCAGTGTACTTTAGCTGCAGATTCCTGAATAAATAACATTAGATCTGTTGGACATGAAGATAACTTCTTAAATTCCAGACCACACCAATATATTTCTGAATCCTCTTTCAGGTTCTAATCCTTTCTTCTGTTTGATCCATTCTACCTAGTGTTGTGTTGTCGATAAACACTCACAAGCTGTACTTAAAGCCATCCTTTTTATATATCGACTGAATGTAAGACTATCATTGCAAAAAATGTAAGGTATCAGTGTGGGCTTACTTTTTTCTAGTAAGGTTTGGGCCAGTGGGCAAACCCCAAGGCAGCAAATGCTGTTGCCAAGATTAGGTAAATCCTACTCCAGCACACATCTCAGTGCCATCGATTGCTGCTACTGTATAATGGCTTTTTTATAAAAGTTTGTGCTTTTCAACCTGTACTGTTTGAGGATACTGTTAGAGGTATGCAAGTTATGAGCTTGTCCTATTTAAATCTGTTGCAAGTAGTTGCAGGACTGGATGGTGCTTTAGACAGTCAAATTGTAAAATTAGAAATCTGTACTGCTTATGTCTACAGTTTTGTGACATTTTATTTTATCATCCTTAAGTATGATGCGGAAGATCGGTAATATGATAGTCGTATATCTGTGAGTCATTCAGTCAGAGAACCTATTTTATAATGCACTCACTTGTGTGTACTGACTGATACTCTCACCATAAGTTCTGCATTTACAGTGCAACAGAAAATGTAATTTAAGTGAGGAAAAGATGAAACTCAACCATGTCCACCATTACTAGCTAGGGAGTTGATACATCACAGTTAATAAGCAGGAATCGGGGGTGTCATTTAATAGTGGCTTTACTGATTGTGCATGCACCTCAAAGAGGAAAATGCAACTCCTTTTATTTGCATACGATTTTAGATTTTGGAATGGTGTGAGTGTGGGCTCTAAGGTTTTACACAGCATGAGAGATGGTGACGTGCATTTAAAAGTGTAGCTGTTAATGTATTGACTACAGTGATGTTTACTGCATGTCCATCTCTGTGGTACTGAAAATTTCACTGGGAGTTGTACTTGTAGCAGGATATAATCCATGATGGAATGAATCTATGCTACCTCCACATGCCTGAGTGATTGTAGTTCCTTCTCCCTATTGTAAAATCTCAGACATTTCATGAGGGAATATCAGCTGATACAATAAACCATAAATATTGTGTTTCATCATTTCCCCAAGGTACAGTAAT
Organism: Protopterus annectens; assembly: GCF_019279795.1. NCBI lineage: Eukaryota > Metazoa > Chordata > Ceratodontiformes > Protopteridae > Protopterus > Protopterus annectens. Next base: position 751,733,271 of record NC_056729.1, read on the forward strand.
CATTTGTTACGTAAGTTCATTGGTGTGAATCTGGAGTGGTACTGTATCCAAGGTTGGAGTGACCATATCAAATATAACATTTAATATGCATACAAAAACAAGGAAACAAAAGCAAACAAAAATATGAGTTACCATAGGGTGACCACAAAGATATGTCTTCACAAATATATCCTCCCCACATCACTCAACACATCCAGAAAGGGTTGCTCCCCTCAGAAAATAAAACATTTATAAATATAATTCAGAAATATATAATTGTAGGGCATACATAATCCATATTTAATCACAACAGCAAGACCCAG